>NW_020954610.1:32068177-32198346 GCF_900497805.2 Vombatus ursinus
GAAAGAAAGAAAGAAAGAAAGAAAGAAAGAAAGAAAGAAAGAAAGAAAGAAAGAAAGAAAGAAAGAAAGAAAGATTGGTCCAAACTTTACTCGAGGCCCAGAGTGGTGATTTGACTGACTAAATCAGAGCAGCTAGGTAGTGCTTGAACTCTGGTCTCCTAATTCCCAGTCCTCTGATCTTTCCACCACACCCAATAAAAAGTTATAGAACATAAAATTTAGATTTAAATGGGACCTTACACATCATCTACTTGACCTCTCTAAAATTAGGAAATGGAGATAGAGTGAGGATATGTGACTTGCCCAATGTTACATAGGTATTATGGAGATCATCTGAAACTTAATTCTAGGTTTTCCAACTCCAGATCTATGCTTCTCCCATTATAATGTTAACATATACCTTAATTAATCAATTAGTTCTACTTTGTCTTACTACTCTGGGTTCCCAGGCATTGTTTAGGCCTCCAGACACAGTTTCAGAAATGTAAATCATTGGTCATGTCACAAAGGAATCTTAAGCAAAGAATATCATAAGAATATCAATAAGGGAAAAAATAGCTCAAAATTATTGCCCTAACATACATTTTTAATTACTAGTATCAGAGAAATGATACTACATATTTGTGTATGACACTTCTGTATTAAAATGCATAAAGAATATGATTATTACATTTATATGTCAATTATCCAGAGTTCACTTTTGCAGCAACATCAACTATCTAAAATAACAGTAAATATTTATATGGTGACTTAAAATTTTCATAGCGTTTTCCTCCCATGACTTTATGAAATAGGTAGTGTAAGCATCTGAACAAAGACTTAGAAAATGAAAAAGGAAGCAACAATAATCTCTGCCCAGGAAAAACAAATGTCTGAAAGTCTACACACTAAGTAAAGCTCATCAATTTTTGAAGATTCCCCACAAAACCTATTTAATTTTATTTTAGACTAGATAACAAAAGTATTATTTCTTCCCCCAAAAAAAAGTTATAACAAATTAGAATAGAGTGGGCCTGATAAGAAATAAATATTGGACCTGTTATTTTATTGGTGCTAGATTTTAGTGAGCAGCTGTTTTCATCAAGCTGTTTAACTCCTTCCCTGCAAATTACAGCCTTAAAGCAAAAATTCTAAGTGTATATGAGTGTGTGCATGTGTGTTTGAAAGAGAGACATGCAGAGAAAGAGAGAGACAGAGAGACAGAGAGACAGAAACAGAGACAGAGAGACAGAGACAGACAGTGACAGAGACAAAGAGTTCATTTTGGGAGGTGATGAAGCTCATGGATCCTTCCTCAGACTATTTGTAAATGAATAAAATAAAATACATAGGATTTCAAAGGAAATACAGTCAAAATTTTAATCAATTACATTTATATATGTGTGAGTATGTGTGTATGCATGTATGTATATACATGTATGCATGTATCTATATCTAGTTCATGGGCCCCAGGTTAAGAATATCTATCTTTACAGGGTTACCTACATCCCTGGAAGCTTAAGTGACTTGCCAAAATCACATAGCCATGGTTTTTCAGAGGTGACATTTGAACCCAGGACTTCCTGGCTCTTTATCCATGTATATATCCATTGAACAGAGTTGCCTTTCTCTAATAAGAAAAATGATGGTTTATTTCAATTTTGCTTAGTCTTTAGAGGTAGCTAGGTGGTATACTGGGTAAGAGCATTGGGAAAGGTTTCAGGAAGATCTGAGCTCAAATCTGACCTCCTGGCCTTCCTAGCTGAGAGCCTCATTTGCCTCAGTTTCCTCAACTGTAAAGTAGGGGTAAAATTAGCACCTACTTTTCAGGTTTATTGTGAGAATAAAATGACATAATATTTATAAAGTGGCACATAGTGTGCATTTTATAAATGCTTGCTTCCTTCTTTATAGCAATCCCTGTCTGTCACCAAAACACTATTTTTATGCTTGTGTTTTCTTAAGTTAGTGAAATTAGATATTTTAAGAGGGGAAGGGGATGCATAAAATAAGGGAGACAGAGGTAGAGAGAGGAGAGAGAGAGACAGAAAGAGAGAGAGAGACAGAGAGACAGAGAGACAGAGAGAGATAGAGACAAAGACAGAGACAGAGAGAGATAGAGACAGAGAGAGAGACAGAGAGAGAGAGAGAGAAGAGAGAGAGAGAGACAGAGAGTCATTGATCCATAAACTAGCTGTTCAAATGCCAGTTTTGAAGTCAAAATAAAATTCTGGCAACCCAACATTTATTACAGGGATGTATCTTCATTGACACAATTCATGAAGTATTAGAATTGTAAGGGACTTTCGAGATTATCTATCCCAATGTCTTCATTTTATAAATAAGCAAACTGATGCCCATAAAATGGACATGACTTACCCCTTAGTGCATTGTTAACAAGTAGCATAGGGCATGATTTTTCCAAGGTCACATTACTAGAAAGTAGCAACGTCAGAATTGATAATATTTTGACTGGTCCTAGGAGAAGGAATTGAGGATGATTAATTCAGAGAGGACTTGTGGCTTTCAGTAGTGAGGAGGGAAAGAGGAATGATAGATGTCTTGAGATATTTGAAAGACTGTTGCATAGAAGAAAGATTCAACTTGTGCTTGATTGACAACAGAGAGCAGAAGTAGCATCCATAAGTAGAAAGAAGAAGAAAAAATCTAGTCAATATTTACAAACCATGAACTATGTGTCAGGAACTGTGTCAAGTGCTGGGTATACAAAAAAAGGCAAAAGATAGTCCCTGTCCTCAAGGAATTTACTTGCTATTTCCTTCTCCAGCTCATTTTACAATGAACAAACTAAGGAAAAAGAGTTGAGTGACTTGCCCAGGGTCACACTGCTAGTAAGTGTCTGAAGCCTGATTTGAACTTAGGTCTTCCTGACTCTATTGACTGCTCTTCTATATATTGCACCACCTAGCTATGTGTAGAAGAGAGTAAAGTGCAAAACAAACAAACAAACAAATAAACAAACCCCAAAAACTGGAAAGGTAGAAAAAATACAGGTTATAAAGAACTTTAAATTCCAACCAGATCATTTTATAATTGATCTTTTAGGCAATAGGGAGCACTTAAGGATTATTGAGGTGTTAGGGTAGGGGGAGCTTCATATAGTCATTCCCGAACTATGGGAAAATTACTTTGGTAGGTAAATGAAGGATGGATTGGGGTTGGGGAGATACCTGAAGCAAACTGCTCTATCCAGAAAACTATTGCAATATTCCAGTTGAGATTTAATAAAGACTATGCTAAAGTGATAGTTATGTGACTGGGACTTATGAGAGAGATATGAAGGTAGAAATGACCAGATTTGGCAAAAGACTAACTGTGGAGGTGAATGTGACTAAGGAGTTAAGGAATTACTCCAAGATTCTAAATCTGAGTGACTAGAAGCTGGTGGCACCCTTAATCTTAATAGGAAAGTTGAAAAGAGGGCAGGTTTGAGACCATTGTAGAAATTCTGCTCCATACTATATAATTTCTCATAAAGAGTTATGGTTTTTCTATTTAATGATCAACTCTAGTTGAGTTTTTAAACTCTTATGTGGTGCCTTCATTCATTTGTCAGTTCCAGGACATTACAATAACAAAAACAAAAGCAGTCAGGAAACTTAAACAGCAGCAACAACAACAAATACCACCACCACACCTAAAGCCATTTTCAGAGACAACACAGGTTATTCATTAACTGTTTCCTCAAAGAACCTTTGAATTACTCTCGTCTCTGATCATCTATTCTCTGATTCATTTGGAATCTAGATGACAACAAATTGCTCCTCCAGAAATTTATAAAACTGAAATGCATACATACATACATATATATACACACATACATATATACATACATACATATAGACAGACAGATATATATATATATATATATGTTTTGGTTTTCATTTCTTGGTTGTAATTGAAGTTGTTTGAACAACATTTCAACTAAATATATTCTGATATTGACCTCAAAAAGAGAAAGTCAATAGTGGCATTATGCACTTTCAACCATCAAAACTCAAGATTCAAACTTCTGTCTGTCAGATACACATCAACCGACTAGCATGAATGCCCACAAGATTGGCAGCTCTGCAGGGCTAGTTTAAAGGGGAAAGGGTTACATAGATTTAGGAAATATCTCAAGAGAGAATGAAAATTAAAGGTCTAAAGTTCATTCTCACTTGCCTAGACATAGATCCTAATGGATGTAGAGAGAATTGTTATTTCTGCAAGCTGGAATGTTTTTTGTTTTTTGTTTTCCTAGTGAAATTTTCCCTGTTTGAACACCTAGTTTTTCACACCTTATTTCTAATGACTGAAAACTGTGATTAATTTCTTTCTTTAAAACGATGTGTATTATTGGTGGTAATTGTATCGTAATCAGTCATTTTATCCTCCTCTGACTGCATTCTACTTTATCACAAAGAAAGATAATAAAGGAACAATATCTGACAACATGAATGGATCAGACAATGTCTATAGTATATTATCCTACTAGTCTTTCTAATCTCTGCCATGAGGGAAAAAGTAAATTTCATTCTCTCTTTTCAAAGGGTTTCGCTGGTTTTTTGATTACTCCAAATTTGATTTTATTTTAGTGATATTTCCATTATCTTGTTGAAATTGTACATTTTCTGCTCATATCACTTTATAACAGTTCATGCAAATCTTCTGAGATTTCTCAGAAACTGTATCTCATTTCTAAATGCTTAATTATATTCCATTCTATGCATTTATTATAGTTAATTCCCCAATACATGTAAACACACTTTGTTTCTTGTCCTATGCTACCACAAAGAGTACGGCTATTAATATTTTAGTATGTATTTAAATTCATGTTGTTGTATTTTTACTTCCGTGGGAGTAAAAGCATTGATGGGTCTACAAATATGGGCAGTTTAGTCAGATCTTGTGTGTAATTTAAAATTGAAATGCAGAATGTCTGTACCTCTTCACAGTTTATAACAGTGTATCCACATGCTTGTCTTCCCACAGTCCCTCCGACATTGACTCTTCCCATCACTTGTTATTTTTTTGTTCAATGTTTATGATGTGATGTAAAACATCAGGGTTGTTTTCATTTACATTTCTATTAATATTAATGAGGAAGGATATGTTTTAATTTGGTCATTTAGTTCGCTATTCTTTTGAAAACTGATCACTCATTTATCTGTTGAGAATAGTCCTTGGTACTAAATTTTTATGTCAGTTCCCTATACATTTTGGATATTAGGCTTTTATTAGTGATACTTCATGGAATTCTGAAATATTTTTAAAAAGAAATTTGAATTGGCTGATTTTTCATTTCACATCATCCACATTTCCCTGTGTACCTAAGTACTGCACCTGAGTGACACAGTGGATAGAACATTGGGCCTAGAGGAAAACAAAAGAAACCAACCAAACAAACAAACAAACAAAAAACCAAACACGAGTCTAAATCCATCCTCAGACACTAGTTGTGTGACTTTGTTCTGGTCATTTCACTGCTGTGTAGTTTATTTTTTTCAACTATAAAATGGAAACAATAATAGCATCTCTTCCCCAGGGTTGTAGGGTTGTTGTGAGGATCAAATGGAGTACTTCTCAAGTGCTTAGCATAGTTCCTGAAACATGATAGGCATTTAATAAATATATGTCCCCTTCCTTCCTTCCTATCCCTGCCTATTCGTGAAAATTATATATTAAAGCAAAAAATAAAGAAGAAAAAATATTTAACAAGATTTATTAAGTACTTACTGTATGCTGGGCACTGCAGATACAAAGAAAGTCAAAAACTAAAATAATTCAGCAAAACTAACCTACAAATAGAACAAGTCAGTCATTATCTGTAGTGTTCCACAGTCATAGGCACCTACCTTTGCCATGAAGTGAGGGAGGTACCTTCTCATACCTTTTCTTGAGGCCAAGTTTAGTCATTATGATTTCAGAACATTCAGTTTCAATTTTTAATTTCTCCTGTTCTTTCCATGTATGTTGTTTTAGTAATTGTAAATATTTTTATTCAACTTATCCCACTTTGCATCAGTTCATGTAAGTCCCCTCATACTTTTCTTTATCCATTATAAATATGGTCTCTTACATCACAGGATCTTTTTTTAAAAGTGATCACTACATACCTTTTCAGTTTTACATTCCAATTGAAATTATCTGTTTTAACTTTTTAAGAATGAAGGGAAAACCACTGAACTCAGATCAAAAAGAATATCTTTTTTTTCACACAAATACATGAGACTTAAAAGTCAAGTCATGTACAAAATAGTTCCTTTGAACATGATGCTTTTTGCTTATTTTGGATTAGTGTAAAAGATTAGAATTGATTCCTGGTGATTTGAAATAGTTACTTTTGATCATTGTTGCTTAAATTGTAAGTAACAATTTTCTGTAGTTCCAACACCAAGGACACTAACCTGTGTCTGATGGACACTGACAAGATCTGTCTGAGAAAGCACAGTATAAGGCATCAATAAAAACTAAACTCATAGGGGCTAGTTAAATGCAGAGGGTAAAAGCAATAGTTTGGCTATCTTGAGGACCTGAGGTCAGAATCAGCTTCAAGGATTCCAGGGCCAGTCCCTGTCCATTTTGTGCACATTAAAAACTACAACAACATTCAGCATAATTGACAATTCCCTACTCCAAGGGGACCCTGAATGTAACAAAAAAAAAAGTTGTCTCTGCCAATATTTCAAAAACAAAGCCCAAATACCCACACATCTCCAATACCTTTAGAGATAGATGCAACAACAAAGTCTCCAAATTTCATTTCAAGTTTTCCTTGGTTTCTGAAACCTCCAAAATTTCTAAAAAGTCCTCAGAATAAGCTTTTATTTTTAGAGACTCATATTGGTAGATAACTGGATACCTCTAGGTTTAATGATCAAATTTCTCATGTTTGTGAACAATTGTTCTACCAGGTCCTTGAAAAGATGTTTCCAAGAATTGCTGGGCACATGTTATATTTCTTTCTTTCTTGACTTGTAAAAATATTGTCTTGAAATAAAGGTGCCATTCTACCTTTTATCTTAAAAAAACTGAAAAAGCACCTTATTTCATGCACTTTTTAAACAATAATCTAGGAATCCTTTAAACAGAAAATATTGCATCTAAGGAAGAAGGTTACCTTTCACTAAAGTATCTATGTATAAAATCCTGGGACATAATAAAACACCAAAGCCTAAAATAAGTACTTAAGCTTTTTCCCAACATAATCTAGACCTTAATTTTTCCCCTATGTCTAGAATGCTTGTTATCTAATGAAACAAACAAGTAATAAACCAGTCATTGTGTTTATGCTTCACTGTAAAAACAGCTTATTGATGTGTCACCATTAGATTGTCAGCTCCTTGAGGTCAGGGAATATCTTTTGCCTCTTTTTGTTATTTAATCCCCAGTGCTTAGTGCCTGGTACATAGTAGGTGCTTAAGAAATGTTTATTGCTTGATTCAATGTTTCTATAGTTCATCTACTGGTCCTCACTTCAGATTTTCTTGCCCAAACTCAATGCAAAAATTATAGTTCCTCTCAAACCCTTTATTCAAAATCCATCTTTCCCCAGATGATGTCCACTTTTCCCTTCCCAAAGAAAAGACTTTAATAGAAAATGTATTGGGGAGGGAAGGAATGGTAGGAATTATTAAAAGAGGGATTTCAAGTTTATTATAACATATAGCTAGAAACCATATTTAAGAAATAATCTTACAGGAAGCATTCTCTCTAAAAGACTTTAAGAAGGGGTTTCAGGGAAAGAAAGAGTAAGCAAATTTAGGAAGGTAAGGGAATATAGATGCCGTTTTGAGAACTGCTGGATCTTTTTTGTACGTTATTCATTGTTTTATTATGAGACACCAATAGGTAGTGTATAAGTCTTGATATATGATTGGTAATTATAAGAATTACATAAAAATAGTTCAACAAATTGCAGTCTAATGCCCTAATTTTTAATGGAGAAGAAGCTGAGAGGGGAAGCAAGTTATCAAAGGTTAAACAGCTAGTAAGTGGTAGAACAAGGAGTCTATCTAAATAATCTGATGGCAACTACAATGTTTGTTTTTTTTCTGTCACATCAAACATCAACAAAATGTACTTGACACTTGATATTTCATAGTGACAATGAAGATTGATGCATAAAATGGGGAAATTGCTTAATATGTAATACTATCTTTATAGAAACACAAAATAACTAGTTTGGAGATAAATAAAAAAATTCCTAAGTATTAAATTTCACGTAAAATTTTCTCTAATGTAGAAGTTTGTAATATCCTATTCCATCATTAAGATTTTGCACAGGAATGACTTTTTTATTATTCTTCATGGTAATTATGGACATATAATGTTATAGTATGTTTAAAGTATATATATAACAAGAATGCAAAAGAAAGACTTAAGGAAGGGTTGGTTGTGTCACCCTTAGGGAATTTTGAAGGAGTGAGACATCAAAATGGCAGATCATTCACTTTATCAGAAAGTATTTATAGAGTGCCTACCATATGCCAGGTATTGTGTTTAATGTTGAGGATAAAGAAAAGATACAATTAAATAGTCTGCTCTCTCAGTTGAACTGGAGATCTATCAAGTGTCAGCTGGGGGAAGGTACAGAGAGTACTTTCAGATAGAGATTCCTTTGACTCAAGATATGCTTGTCATTCCTGCTCTGTATATGAGCTAAGAGTAGAACATATTCCCCAAACAGGAAATACGACCTTGGTAGGCAAACTGAAAGGTAGCTTGGCCTTTCACATAGGATAAAAAGGGAATCTGAATCAAAATCACAACAATACTCCTAATCTTTGCTCTTTAAGGTTTCATATGCTTCATCTTATCTGATCACAACATTGTAAGCTAGGTGCTAGTATTATCTTTTTCTACAGAGGAGAAAACTGAGATTTATGAGATGATAAAATGTTGAAGAGCTCTAGGTAAATATGACATCCACCACTGAGACTAGTAAAGTGACATATCTAATAAGCAAGCACAGAACTATAGATGGAACAACTCTACTCTGAAGGTTAGAAATAAGGGTGACAATAGGCTAATAAGTATACTGACAGAATAGGGCAAGAGAAAGTTCAGAAGCAAGGACAGGCCTTCTAGAGGACTGAAGCCATACAAATCTTAAGGACAATGGCAAAGAAGAAAAGATGATTACAAAGTCAGCACAAGGTGTTCAGAAATCTAGGAGAGCAATTTTGAGAGACCAAATAGAAAACTTTTTTTTCATTAAATAAGCCACAGATCAGGAAGAGACTGTCAGAGACTAAATTAGATGTTAAATATATTTTTATTCAAGGTCAGAGGCCATAACTTAGAGGCCTGCACATAGGTGTAAGATTAGGAAACAAATTCTAAGAAACGTTTGAGGCTCCTACAAAATCTGAAAGGGGTCTCTGCTAAAATTTATGTGGAACTCTCAGGCTAATATTTATATGACATTTTAAGGTTTGTAGATTATGTGTATTATCTCATTTGATCCTCATACCAGTCCCATGAATTAGACCCTATTATTATCTTCATATTCTAGATGAAGAAACTGAGGTTGACAGAGAATCTAATAGGTATAAATATAATGTCCAGCATATGATTTCAAAGAACTAGAGGCACGACTATAGGTGTAAGAGACTTGAATAAATAACAGTTTGTCTATTAACATAATTGATTACATCAGTAATAAAAGTAAAAAAAAGATTATATCAACCTATGCAGAAAAAAACTTTTGATAAAGCTTTTTTTCTACTAAAAACACTTGAAAGTATTGGTATAAATCGTTTTTCCTTAAATTTATAAAAAGCATTTATCTAAAACCAGCAGCAAGCATTATTTGTAATGGGGATAAACTGGAAGTTTTCCCAGTAAGATCAAGTGTGAAACAAGAATGTCCATTGTCAACAATATTATTCAATATTGTATTAGAAATCCTAGCAATTGCAGTAAAAGAAAAAAAGAATTGAAGGAATCAGAACGGAAATGAGGTGATAAAACTATCTCCTTTGCAGACATTCTTGGAAAATCCCAAAGATTCAACTAATTGAAACAATGTATAGTTTTTATCAAAGTAGCAGGATATAATGTAAATTCACATAAATCATCAGCCTTACTGTGTATCACAAACAAAACGCTGCAAGAAAAGATAGTAAAAAATTACCCCATTTAAAATAACTTTAGACAATATGAAATACTTGGGAGTCCACCTGCCATAACAAACCCAGGAAGCTATATAAACAAAATAATAAAAAAACATTTTTACACACAAAAAAATTAGATGTAAATAATTGGAGAAATATTAATAGTTAATGGGTAGGCAGGGCCAATATGAACATATCTCCAAAATTGAATATGTGCTCAGGATTTATACTCAGTAAGCCCTTTTTTTGAAGACATGTCCAATTCTTACCCAGTGAGCATGAAGAAACCAGTGTCTCTAGAAGAAAGCTTGTTTAGCAGCATTAGTGAATCACTGAATATCTTATGTATGAATATCTAAGTTATGTTAGTCTTAATGGGTTTTAAAAGTAATTAGTTTTCCTGACACTTTTGAAGAATAACTATATAAGTGCTTCTTGTTGTTGGGTGAGAATACTACTTTATATACAGTTTTGTTTTTCTATTTGTGGTTTTAATTGAAGTATTACACCAAAAAGAAAACATTTTATGTTCATAAAATGTAATTTTTAGGTTCACTTAGGATATATTTTATTTAATAAGTTAAAATTCTTTTGGCACACTATTAAATCCAGAAACTCCTTTCAAAAAACTACCTTATATTAGACATGTAATGCTTTTTATGTATACACTCTATACTGTATACAATAAGGTGTACAAGAGTGCCTTTTGTAAATAGACTGATTCCTGACTACAGATGCCTATTGTTAGTTGGGCACCCATTATTAGTTGCAACATATTGAATGTATGAAGAGTGAAATGAAATCAAACCTTATTTTTGTACAGTTTTGAAGTTTGTACTTGGAACTTCTCCTTCTTCAGGGAGAGCTGTACAGTGTGTAAATCTGCCTTTACTTTGGATTGGTACGGTATTTTTGCATCTGTGGGACCTACTTTTTTGTTCATTAGTTGAACTACATACAAACTCTGCAATCTGTAAAGTTTTTATAGAATAAATATTCAGCTGTGAAAACTGGTTAAAATAACACTAATATTTCTTTTAAAAAATGTTGGGAAAACTGAAAAACAGCATGGCAGAAACTGGGCATGAACCAATGTCTCACACCATTTGCAAGATGAGGTCAAAATGAATATAGGACCTAAATATAAAGAGAGATGTTACAAGAAAATTAGAAGAACTTAGAACATATTATTTATCAGACTTATGGATAGGTGAACAATTTACAAATAAACAAGAAAGCAAAGTTAAGTATAAAATGGATAATTTCAATTATAGTAAATTAAAAACCTTTTGTACTAATTAAACAAATGTAAGCAAAAGCAGAAGGAAAGCAGAAAAATGGGAAAAATTATAGTATATCAGATAAAGGCTTTCCTGAGCTCCCCCTCCAAACCCCTCCAAATACCTTTTAAAAATGACTTTAAACTAATTCTAAAGCAGCAGGACCCACAAAAAGACAGTGAGTCAAATTTAAAGCCCAAGACAACTTGGAAGGTCAGCAAGAAAAGTCTGTTGCCCCAGGGTGAGAACAGAACACAATCCAGCACAGGCCTCACCAGGGCAGACCTGACCCCAGCAAACCCAGAACAGGTGTTAAGGTGACTGAATCACTGCTAGCTGTGGTGGTTTCCAGACCTCTCAGCCCAGAGATGCCAAAGAGAGCTTGGAAGGTTGGGAGGAAAGGTCTGTCCCACCTGGGTGAGAGTGGAGTGCAGTCCAGCACAGGCCACACCAGCACAGCCCCAGCACCAGTAAAGCAGGAGAAGGCTTGGGAGTAACTGAATCAGGAGCAGCGGTAGCTGCTTCTTCCAGAGCTCTTGGCCCACAAATGGTAAAGGGGTCAAACAACTGGTCAGAAGGAGATTATAGGGGCCTTTTTTGCTAGCACTAAGGCAAGATGCTGTTGCTTAGCCCATACTCAGATTTGGGACACAGTCCTGGGTGGCAGTCCAAAGGCAAGGAGGAGTGTTAGCATAGCAGAGCCTGCAGCCACAGAAGAGGGGGTACAGGGCAGAAAAGAGTGTTTGTGGTCAATCACAGACCAGAGCAAAGGCCAGTAGCATAGTAAACACTTGTCCTTAGATCATAATACCTTGGAAGAACTGAAAACTTACAGGACCCCAGAAGTATCACTGAAAACAGCTACACAAAACCCTGAAGCTTGGGACCACACACCCTGCACCCTGTAAGCAAAGCTCTACTTTAAGAAAGAGTTAAAAGTGAAGTAATAGACTGGGAAAATGAAGAAACAATGGGAAAAAATCTGACTATAAAAAGTTACTATGTTGACAAGAACAAAACATACACTCAGAAGAAGACAACAAAGTCAAAGCTCCTACATCCAAAGTCTCCAAAAAATATGAATTGGTTTCAGGCCATGGAAGGGCTCCAAAAGGATTTTGAAAATCAAGTAAGAGAGGTAGAGGGAAAAATGGAAAGAGAAATGAGAGGAATTCAAGAAAATCATAAAAATGAGTCAACAGCTTACCTCCTTTAGGAAACACAAAAAATATTGAAGGAAAAAACACGTTAAAATCAGAGTAGGTCAAATGATAAAAAAGTTACAAAAAGCCAATGAAGAGAATAATGCCTTAAAAAGCAGAATTTGGCAAATGGAAAAGGAGGTCCAAAAGCTCACTGAAGAAAATAATTCCTTAAACATTAGAATGGAACAAATGGAAGCTAATGACTTTATGAGAAACCAAGAAAATATAAAACAAAAACAAAAGAATGAAAAAATAGAAAACTGTGAAATATCTCATTGGAAAAACAACTGAGCTGGAAAATAGATTCAGGAGAGAGAATTTAAAATTTATTGAACTACCTGAAAGCCATGATCAGAAAAGGAGCCTAGACATCATCTTTCAAGAAATTATCCAGGAAAACTGCCCCGATATTCTAGAACAAGAAGGTAAAAGAGAATTGAAAGAATCCACCAATCACCTCCTGAAAGAGATCCCTGAAGGAAAACTCCTGGGAATATTATAGCCAAATTCCAGAGATCCCAGGTCAAGGAGAAAATACTACAAGCAGCCAGAAAGAGACAGTTCAAGTATTATGGAAACACAATCAGGATAACACAAGATTTAGCAGCTTCTACATTAAGGAACTGGAGGGTTTGGAATATGATATTCCTGAGGTCAAAGGAGCTAGGATTACAACCTAGAATTACCTACCCAGGAAATCTGAATACAATCTTTCATGGGAAAAAATGGATATTCAGTGAAATAGAGGACTTTCAAGCATTCTAGAGAAAAAGACCAGAACTGAATAAAAATTTGACTTTCAAATACAAGATTCAAGAGAAGCATGGAAAGGTAAATAGGAAAGAGAAATCACAAGGAACTTACTAAAATTGAACTGTTTACATTCCCACATGGAATGAAGATATTTGTAACTCATGAGAGCTTTCTCACTATTAGGATAGTTGGAGGGAATATGTATCTATATATATATGTATCTATCTATATATATACACACACATACATATATGTATATATGTATCTATATATCTATATATATATCTATATATATATCTATATCTATCTATATCTATCTATCTATCTATCTATCTATCTATCTATCTATCTATATATATCTATATATATATATATATATATATTTACAGAGGGCACAGGGCGAGTTGAATGTGAAAGGATGATATCCAAAAAAAATTAAGGGGTGAGAGATAATTGTACTTGGAGGAGCAAGGGAGAGGTAGAGTGGGGTAAATTATCTCACATAAAAGAGGGAAGAAAAAGCTTTTACCATGGAGGGAAAGAGGGAAGAGGTGAGAGGGAATGAATGAATCTAACTCTCATCAGATTTGGCTTAAGGAGGGAATAACATACACACTCAATTGAGGAAAGTAGTGGGGGGAAGGGGACAAGAAAGCAGGGACATGATAGAGGGGAGGTCAGATTGGGGGCTGGAGTAATCAGAAGCAACCTAAAGTTTTAAAAAAAAATGTTCAAAATTGTTTTTTACATGCAACTGGGAAATAAGATATACAGGCAATGGGGTATAGAAATGCATCTTGCCCTGGAGGAAAATAGTAGGTTTAGGGGATAAGAGATTGGAGGGGGTGAAAGAAGCCAGAACAGGTCAGGGGATGCATGCTGTCTTGGGGTGGGGGGAGGGGAGAGATGGGGAGAAAATTTGCAACACAAAATCTTGTGGAAGTGAATGTTGAAAACTAAAAATAATAAATCAATTAAAGAAAAAAATAAAAAGTTTCTGATTTTTTAATTTCAAAATGTTTTTATTATTAATTTGTATTATTTTATCAACAATCACTTCCATAAGCATTGGAGTTTTAAATTTTTCTCCCTATCCCTCCCTGCCTACCTCCCCATGATGGTATGCAATCTGATGTAGGCTATACATATACATTCCTATTAAACATATTTTTACATTAGTGATGTCGTAAGGAAATATTACAACCAATAGGAGTAACCACAAAAAAAAAAAGAAAACTAAACAAAAAAGAAGAAAAAAAAGCAGTTAGAATGCTTTGATCTGCATTCAAACTCTACAGTTCTTTCTTTGGATGTGGATAGCATTTTCCATCATGAGACCTTTGGAGATGTCTTAGATCCTTATATTGCTGATAAGGGGTAACTCTATCAACGTTAGTCATCTCACAGCATGGCTGTTACTATGTACAATGTTCTCCTGGTTCTGCTCACTTCACTCAGGATCAGTCCATACAAGTCTTTCCAGGTTTTTCTGAAGTCCACTTGCTTATCATTTCTTATAGCACAATGATATTCCATTACATTCTTATACCACAGCTTGTTCAGCCATTCCCCAAGTGATGAGCATTCCCTCTATTTCCAATTCTTTGCCACCACAAAAAGAGTTGCTATAAACATTTTTGTACATGTGGGTTCTTTTTCCATTTGTATGATCTCTTTGGGATATAGCCTTAGAAGTGTTATTGCTGGGTCAAAGGGTATGCACATTTTATAACCCTTTGGATATAGTTACAAATTGCTCTCCAAAATGGTTGGATCATTTCACAACTCCACCAATAATGCATTAGTGTTCCAATTTTCCCACATCCTTTCCAACATTTATAATTTTTCTATTTTGTCATATTGGACAATCTGATAGGTGTGATGTGATACCTCATAGTTGTTTTGATTTTCATTTCTCTAATCAATAGTGATTTAGAGCATTTTTACATATGACTGTAGATGGCTTTAATTTCTTCATCTGAAGACTGCCTGTTCATATCCTTTGACCAATAGTCAATTGGGGAATGACTTGTATTCTTATAAATTTGACTTAATTCTCTATGTATTTTAGAAATGAGGCCCTTATCAGAGAAACTGGTTGTAAAAATTCTTTCCCAATTTTCTACTTTCTTTCTAATATTGGTTCCATTGGCTTTGTTTGGTCATGAATTCTTCCATTCTCTATAAATCTCATAGGTGAACTATTCCTTGCTCTTCCAGTTTGCTTATCGTATCATGACCAAACAAGAGATATAGAACATTACAAAATGCAAAATGGATAACTTTGATTACATTAAATTGAACAATGTTTGCACAAAGCCATTGAAATCACTTGATTGAATTTTTTTTATCATTACATCAACTTCAACTTATACCACCCCCTCAATGTATACTCCTTTTAAATGGTGTAATAACAATACAATTCTCAAACAAGTGTCATCTTCTCTTGTAGGGATGTAAACAGTTTTCCCTTATTACTTTTTTTATGTCTCTTGAGTCTTATATTTGAATATCAAATTTTCTGAGCTCTGGTCTTTTTATCAGGAAGTTTTGGAAGTCCCTTTTTTCATTGAAAATCCATCTCCTCCCCTGAAAGATTATGCTCATTTTCACTGGGTAGCTGATCCTTGGTTTTAATCCAAGCTCCTTTGCCTTACGGAATATCATATTCCATGCCCTATGATCTTTTAATGTAGAAGCTGAAAGGTCATGTCTAATCCTGACTGTGGTTCCATGATATTTAAATTGTTTCTTTCTGGCTGCTTGCATTATTTTCTCCTTGACCTTGGACCAAATTTTGGAATTTGGCTACTAAATGCCTTGGCGTTTGAAGTTTGGGACCTCTTTCTGGAGGTAATCAGTGGATTCCTTCTATGGCGATTTTACCTTCTTATTCTAATACTTCAGGACAGTTTTCCATGATGATTTCCAGAAAAATGCTGTCCAGGCTCTTTTTTTTCATCATGATTTTCAGATAGACCAATAATTTTTAAATTGTCTCTCCTGGATCTATTTTCCAAGTCGGTTGATTTACCGATGTGGTACTTTATGTTTTTATCTATTTTTTTTTTCATTCTTTTGTTTCTGTTTGACTGATTCTTACTCTCCCACAGAGTCAGTAGCTTCCACTTGCCCAATTCTAATTTTTAACAAATTGTTTTCTTCTACTAGATTTTTGTGCCTCTTTTTCCATTTGGCCAATTATGGTTTTTAAGGAGTTGTTTTCTTCAATGTACTTTTTTTCAGTTGACTAATTGTATTTTTTAAGGTCTTATTTTCTATAGTTAATTTTTGTCCTTCCTTTTCCAAGCTATTGACTCTCTCTTGCATACCTCTCATTTTTTCCCCAATTATTCTTCTACCTCTCTTATTTAACTTTTAAAATCCTTCTTGAGCTCATCCAAGAAGGCTTTTTGGACTTCAGACCAGTTCACATTCCCTTTTGAGGTTCCAGATGGGTTTGTTGACAATGTTGTCCTCTTCAGAATTTCTGTCTTGATCTTCACTATTCCCATAATAAGAATCTGTGGTACATTTTTTTTTTGTCCATGGTGTTTGCTTATTTCCTGGCCTTTAAAAAGATTGAGCCCTCCTACTGGGGAGTGGGGGCACTGACCCAAGCTTCTTGTGCTTGGAGCCCAGGGCTTGGTCACTGGCTTTGTGTGTTGGGGCCTAAACCGCTGACAGTTGGAGGCTGTAGGTTTCTGGCAGGTTACCTGGTGTTCAGATGGATGTTCCTCTGCCTGTGGGGAACCTTTGGAGCACTTCCCAGAGTTTTGCTGAGGCATAGGGACACTTGGTTGTAGTAGAAAACTGAGGCACATGGTGGTTTTTTGAGCCAGCTTACACTGGTTCTCCTGCCCTTATTGAGGCACTCAGGGGTCCCGGTTTTGGTGTTTGCCTGCTATACCATTTGGGGTTCAGGATCTTCTCCTGGTATGCTGAGATAGGACTTTCTGCTAGGTTGCTGGAACACCTCCCATTCTGTACTGCTCCTCTTCCCACAGAGCAAGAGGGGCCTTTCCTGTTAATTCCTCAAGCTACTGGGCCACTGGACTGCCGCACCCTGTCTTTCTACTGGTTCAGCTGTTCCAGGTTTATTCCTGGGGTGATATTTTTTGGGCTTTCAGAGGTTAATAAGGTATGGTTAGAGCGACTGACTTCTTATTCTGCCATCTTGGCTCCCAGAAGTCAAAATTTTCTGATTTTAAAATGATATTGAATTGTTGAATCTTTGTCAAAGAAAAACAGAAAAGTAATGTCCTTTGTAATGCAATTTTAGCATAATTCATTGGTATTAAGATAATTTCTGGGAATATTGTACAGTATTTTCAAAGAAAAAGAATAATCATTTAGTCAATATAAAATGTGCTACATCATATGCTTTGTTGAAACTGGGATTTCATTTTCATTACCCCTCAAGTGGAATGAATCACAACCTATGAATGCTTTTGCTTCCTGTGCAACTCTTGTCTTTGTCCTCATAGTTATCCACAGGGGAAATATCAAATATGGTTGTGATAATAAATCTCATTGGGTTTCTGCCTAAACAAATAAAAAAATAAAAAAATAAAAAGAAAGGCACAATGAATCCTTTGGATGGGAAGAATAGACATGATTTTATTTTCTGACACCAAAGTGTAAAGCACTCATTTCACATTTAAGGGCAGAAAGAGATATTAATGAAAGACATGGATGTTAGCTGGAGTAAGTGGCACTTGATTTTTACTGATCAGAGAATACTATCAAAAACAGTTTATAAGACTATTAGACTTTACGTTTTGGACTCTGTACTCTTCTCATTTTTGGAAACTGGGACATTCACCCTTCCAGGGTCCAGCATCATCCATTCTACATAATTTTTTTTCTTTTTTTCATATTTTATTATTCCCAATTACATTTAAAATAATTTTAACTTTCTTTTTTTAAATACTGTGTTCCAAATTCTCTTCCTCTGTTCCCTCTTTTACTCATTACAAAAGCTAACAATTTGAAATCAGTTATACATGTCATGCAAAACATATCTCCTTGTAAGTCATAGTCCACACAATTTTTCACGGATACCTGACAATCACTTAGTCATCACATTCATTATGTTCCTTCAATAGGGTAGGATATAGTTCAGCTAGAATGGCAGCTTGAAGTCATTGAGAACATCTAAATTCTCTTTTTAATCTCCTAACATTTTGATAATCAACTCTGTTAAAAGTTTTCTCTTTTACTTCAATTTAAAAATCTTTTTTCTTGGCAAAGGGAAAAAAAAGAGAATAAGAGTTGAGTATTTCTGCCTTCTCTCTTTTAACCATTATATTTATCCAAATATTAATTTTATTGTTCTTCCTCTTGTCCCTTACATACTCATAAAAATATTTTTATGTACTTTACATTCAGGGCCTAACACATAATTTGCATTTAAGAAATGCCTTTTGACTGAGTGATTCATACCCAAATACATACTAAACTTTAGTGCTATTGACACTAATTGTCCCATGCTTTTCTATCCATCTTTCTTGTTCTTTTTGCTGTCTTCAATATATGCCTATGGGCAATGTTTCCTGCTCATCTACATGATTCCTTTAAGACTGCTCACACTTTTCATATAAAATGAGGTAATGTATATAAATAACTTAAAGCACTAGATAAATATAAGGTATAGTGATAGGAAACATAAAGATAATAAAATTAAATATCAATGGTTATTATCTCCTTACTGATAATAACCTTTTGTTTTGTTTTTGGGTCATTAGGATTCATCCTTGAGAGATTCTGCAGTTTCTTTGGTTGATTTTCTCCATCTGAATTTTAAATTCAGTCTCCTAAAGTCAAGGGTGTCAAGACTTAGCTAGGCTTTCTACTCTTGTAACATGAATTCTAAGACTGAGTATTCCTTTCTTCCCAAGATTACAAATATTTCAACTTTTACAACCAGGTACTCCTTGTTTTTCTTAATCAGGTGCACCATTGTAGATTCCTATGTCATTTATTCCCTCCTTTAGAAGACTGAAATAATTTTCAAATCAAGAATTTATTAGCTGCTTATAATGTGACTTTTAAATGGGTCAACTAGGTGGCTTGGTGGTTAAAGCACTGGGCCTGGAGTCAGGAAGACCTGAGTTTAAATCTGGCCTCAGACATTTATTAGCTGTGTGACCCTGGGCAAGTCACTTAACCTCCGTTTGCATTAATCTACTGGATAAGGAAATGCCAAACCACACCAGTATCTCTGCCAAGGAAACACCATGGAAATCACTGTTGTGCTATAGTCCATGGAGTCATGAAGAGCTGGACATGACTGAACTATTGAATGACAACAATATGATGTGCCTAGCAAGATAGATTAATAGCTCCTTCTACAAACTTCTTCAACATAAAACCCTCAAAAGAGGAATTAGTAACTAGGCATAGAGAAATTACACCTTAATTCACAAGAATAGTGAATTTGGAATCTGAAGACTTGCATTCAAATGCAAAGTCTACTACCTTCTACCTTGGGCAAATTGTTTAACTTTTTCTAAGTAGAAGATTCTCATCTGTCAAAAAAAATAACTGGCCTCTAAGATTAAGTCCAGCTTTCAATCTCTAATCCTAAAACAGAACCCCTACCTAACGTATAAACCTCATAAACTAACAACAGATCATTTAATGCATGGCATGCCTCTATGCTCAAACAGCTGTAGTGAGTTGAGTAAAAGCAAGTCCAGAAGCTTATGCCTAAAGACCTGGCTGTAGGAATGCCCCAGCTCCATAGTAGTGAATCTACCTAAACTCTGATGACCCAGCAAGAAGCATCAGAAACTGACTCAGACCAGACATTCCAAAGAAAGGTTAGAGAAAAGTCATCTCCATATAAAATCCAAATCAACAAACATTTGTTAAATACCTCCTATACAGAAGCAGATTGATGTCTCATAGAATCAGATTCTGATAGAATCAGAAAGTCCTGGGTTTGAATTCTGCCTCTGACATTTAATCTCTCTGAGCCTCAGTTTCTTCATCTATAGGATGGAGGAGTGTTGGGCTAAATCACTTCAGCTCCAAATTTATGATCCTATAACCACTCTGACCCTCAGTTTTCTCAATTATGAAATGTAGATAATAAATGTCCATGGTACGTATTTGGAAGATTTGGACATGGAAGAAGATATGTCAATCATATCCCTCAGAGCCACAGAGTACGAGGGAACAGAGTGTTAGGCCTGATTGAAACAAAAAAGGCTCAAAACCCTGCTTGGGTCAGTCCTCATCCAACCCAGAGGTTACTAATTTCAGACACCTGTCTAACTGACTCTCAGTATCATCTGATGTGAGAAGACTAAGGGAACCCAGCTTTGGGGATTTTTGCAATAGTGAGAGGGTGAGGAGCCAAGGACTAAAAAGAAATAATACTACTAATGCCCCAAATGACTGAATTTACCAACTTAGAAGAATTGAGTCCAGGAGCAACTTCATGGAAGGTGAACCCTCTGCTGGTATCAAGGCATTTTCTCTCTTTCATTCTCATCAACCATGATGACTAGAAGTGAAGCCATCTTCACTCCTATCCACTAGGAGATACCCCATAGGTCAATTCTACAGAGTTCAAAAAATAGTTAAAGTAGATGAGACACACAAGACCCTGGAATCCCTGATTTGTCAATCACCCAAGGACAAAGAGAATCAGGGACTTCAGGGAGAAGCATCTCCAAGCATCATGATTTCTGGCAGAAGAAAAGAATGCCAACCATCAATTCAAAAGAGAATTAGACCTGACAATCAAGAGTAGAGCTATAGAGAGGACTCTGCAAGGAGAAAAAGGGCATCAGAGGCTTCATTCAGTACTGAGGCATGAGTAGCCTTAGCCACAAGCATTTCCTATATCTCTTACTAACACAGTATATCATGGTTTTGCACATTATATTTTTTAAGAGGGTATATCCTTGGTGTCTGGTGGAAATGTGCTGTAACTATTGTTCTTACTATGCCATCTTAGTAAATGTGTTTTCTTTTCTTAAGCTAATCATGTCTAGTCTACTGGCTGTCTGTTGAAGGTAAATCCACTGGTAGGAACCTGTGACCTACATAGCTAGAGAAGGCCAAACCTACTGGGTACCCTAAAATGTGGCAGTAGCAGCTGCCTCCTGGAAACTGAACTTGAGAATGTGAGTATAAATTAAATTAGTAGCTCAGGGGCACGATGCAAAGTTGTAACCTTCCAGAGACATATTCCGATAATGAGTTTCATGCTGCTGTGACTCAGCAATAACTATGTGGCAAAACTGCTGAGTGAGTATATCTACTAAACCTTGTTTAGTATCTCTACTTCATCTATTTGTGCATAGCTATCTGAAAGCATCAGTTTTACTGAAAGCTCTCTTCTTATACTCTCCTGTGAATTTCTAGTCTTCTCTGATATTCATCTTCCTATATTGTACCTGCTATTACTCTGTAATGTTTCACTTGTCTGATACAAGTAGGTAGTGTTTTTTTTAAATTTCCTTCCTCTTCCTCATTTTTCCAGTTTATATCCTCTTGATCAGATGGTTAGGACTTCAGGTAAAATTACTAGCCTTGTTAAGCATACTACATTCCAACTCTAGTCAACAGTCTACCATTCCTTCATCTTAACCTTTGGCCCAGAAAATCAAATCCTCTTCTCAGACATCATCCTGTTGACTAACTTTTCACTCCCCAGGTGTTTCTCTCTTCTTTGGGAATAGTCTCCTATCTCTTATGTTTTTTTTTTTTAATTTCAAGTGGTCTTTATTTCTTTTTTCTCCTGTTTCCCTTCTTCAATCTGTCAATATCCTTACACAGGGCAGTGTTCTTCCTCTTCCTCTTCACATTAGTTTTCTTATTAGTTTCTAGAAATACTTTTTTTCTCCCAGATAATTTAGTGAGTAAAGAAATATTCCTGTAGCCTTTGATCTTCTCATCCTGACAGGGGATCAGCCTATTATTTTTGAATCTATGGCTATCACTTTTCACCAGTAGCAACACATAGAACATTCTTTGTATGTGTTTTCTTAATACCTCTTGCTCTCCACACCTGTTAGAATAGAGTTACTCAGTTTTCTCTTATTTCTGTTTCAAGCTCTATTAGAAAGTCTTCTGACCACGTGCCAATTTGTCACACACACACACACATTTGCCTTCACTCTTGAATAGAAATTTACTCCTTTGTAATAATCTTCTCACATCCTCTGTTTACCTTTGATGGACAATTAGCAGATTTTCAAATGCCCTATGCACAGAGAAACTTCTCATAATTATCTACTCTGAAAATCTCCTTTGCAGTGCTTCATACATCTTCTTTCTGCTGATAACATCAGTTGCCTTGCTGTCATTTAATATTAGCTCACTCTATTGCAGATTACCCAAGTTAGCCTTTGTAAAATACTTTGCTGCCTATATTAGTTTGTTTTCTTACTTCAGTTTACTATTATATTTTTATCCTTTTAATCATTCAAGTTAACTAAGGTTGTGTAAATGGGAAAATGTGAGTATTTTCATGTGTTGGTCCACATTGAGAAAGGATCAATGTATCCTTTGTTACCCAAAGTCATGGAATCTATGACCTGACCACGTATATAATAAGAATGGGTTTGGCAATCAACTGTGGAAAACAGGGTCCCCTTGCTTGCATTAGTGTGTGTGTGTGTGTCTGTCTGTATGTGTATATGTGGATGTGTGTGTTTCCCTCCTACATTCACTGTCTCATACAATCATATGCATGAATTTCTTTTCCCCCACACCTTGATTCTGTCACTCAGGGATAAAAGGGAAGTTATATAGATCTGTCATAATAAAAAAAAAAAGAAAAGTTATTCTCTTATAGAAACAATAGCCTCTGACCTGAAATATGCAAAATTAATTCAATTTTCTGGATTTGAGTTAAGACAGACCTACCACAGCTCCAGTCAGTTGAGAAAGGCACATAATCAACATGTGTGGATTTGACTTTACCATTGGAGGAAAGGAAAACACTGGGATTACTAAGTCAAAAGAATCAAAACTAAAATATTCCTTTATTAAACTTCCACGCTATGGACAGTTCCAACCCAGGAAAAGTTGTTACTAGATTTGAGTTGCATTAGCTGTCAGTTCTTACTTTTGTGAGTAGAAAATTAGACAGGAATGAAAGAAACAAAACAAAATCCAGGAGAATAGTTGATCTTTTGACTTTCATCATAAAAAAAAGATTCTTGAAGCTTGATCTGTTTTTACAAGGTCAAGAAAATGTTGTCTTCACATTTCTTATGACAAATACAGCTCCACATTCATCTGTAGGAGATAATCTGCATTTTACCATTGATAAAGCTTTGTGTTGAGATGTGATATCAATCTGATAACAGCTCTTCTTGCTGTATACTCCCCCCTTTTTATTTTATTTTTTTCTTTTTCTTTTTTTTAAGATGACACTGCAATTCAAATGTAATAACTTTGACCCTAAATAGGAATGTAATTAAAAAAGAAAAGCATACTCTTCTTTTCTGGCATCTATGTATCATTAACTCATCATTTTGCAATTAAAACTTCCCTTTCTATAGTCAAACATCCTAAAATCATGATGAATAGCAAATAGCCCCACCTCATTTATTATAGAAATGGATCCTGAGGCAAATAGTAGCAACTCATGTATGACTTGTCAGTAGTAAGGAGACTGCATGGCTTATAAAGTTTCTATTTTAGCAGTCTAATTCCCTTCTGTGGAATTGATTCAAAACAGTAAGGCCAGTTTACAGGGTTGTTTTTTTATTTCTTTATTTTTATTTAAACTTCTATTTGAGATTGAAACCTGTGAAAACCAAAAATATTTACTTCTGACAGCTATTGGATCTGATCTTAACAGTAAGAAGTAAGTTGCTCTAATTTTTCTGTCAGTCTACATTATTGAGCACCCATTATGTACTATACTCAGTGCTGAGAAATGTGAATGAAAGATCATAGACTTAAAGTTAAAAAAATCTTAGAGGTCCTCAAGTCCAACACTTTCTCCCAAATCTGATTCTCCAGCTGATGGAATTAAGATCCCAAAATGTTTTTAAGTGATTTACCAAAGGTAAAGGTCATACGAGAAGTAAGCCACAAAAGTGGTGTTCAAACCTAGGTCCATTGACTCCAATTACAACATTCTTACCATCTTGGTTTTCTACCCTTTAAGTTCTTTATGTTTTAATTTCATAATTAAATGAATTAATTCTTCATGCTATTAGATTTCCATTTATGCATCTTCAAAACTAATATCTTTAAGAAACACAATGATCTGAAAAAGTTAATGCACCACTCAAAGATAAATCATTTACTTCTGAGAGGCAGGATAAAACCCATTGAGGAATACTTTCATAGAATGATTCAGCATTGGCCAAGTGTTGGGTATTCTTATTATCAATAGGCTATGTCAAATGAGAGAAGCAGATTTTTTTTTTTTTAGGCAATTGGGGTTAAGTGACTTGCCTAGGGTCACACAGCTAGTAAGTGTCATGTATTTGGTGTGAGGCTGGATTTGAACTCAAGTCCTCCTCACTTCATAGCTGGTGCTCTATCCGCTGCACCACCTAGCTGCTCCAGCAGAGTTTATTTCAAGAAAACAACCTAATTTCTGAACTTCATATAACTCTTCATTCTGGAAGACTTCTGTGACTTCCTTTTTGGCAAAAGTGGTAGAGAGGAGGAACAGAGAGGCAGCAGGTGCTACATGTCGACAAGGATAATAATGGATTAATTTTAAGTAAACTATCTTTCAGAAGAGATCCTATTCAGAGAAAATGTCCTTTGACATAAAAAAGGTGAGCTACTAAAAGGGGGGGGCTCCTGTTCAGGATATGATAATCAAATATCCAAATGGATCTATGAGGTGGTTGATTCCCTCCAATGATACAGAGAACAAACTGTTTGTGTTCATCTTGGTGCCCTTTTCCTCGTAAGCTGTAGATATCATTGGAGTACATGAGTATCCACCTATTATCCCTCTCCCCATGTGACAAGTCAAACTTTGTTTTGGATCATATCAATTCTTGGTGGAATCCATTATTCCATTTCTTCTTGAATGGTGCATTACTTATTATGTATTACTTATTAATTACATTCTGTGTGGTGTATTTGAGTGTCCACATTATTACTAACAATTGGGTGGACAACTAATATACATACATAGATGCATATAGAGAGAAGTAGATAAATATTGATAATAGATATGCTAACAGCAATAAATATATGTTTGTATTCAGTTATATATCTGTACACATACAAATAGTGTGCTGGAGCCAGCTGATACCTCTTAAAATAACTGATTGCTAAATTTTAAGTATGAACATTTATAACTCTGAAATTGTCAAATGCTGCAAATCTAGGAGTGACTTACTATTTTGTTCATTTCTAAACTTAAGAAAGTGATGGAAAAGATGTTAATAATACAGAGTAAACTTAAAAGTATGTCCTGTGTATATTTTTCTAATTCTAGAGAGCCCTTTAAACATTTACCAGCATACCCCTACATATATTTGTGCATATGTCTGCAACCATATCTAGACCTATATTTATCTATATTCCTACAAATATTTATACACATAAAATACATATATGGGTGTATGTGTAATGTAAGTACATATATGCATGTATACACACATACATGCATGAATGCATGCATACATACATATGTATGTATGCACTACATGAACATGGTGATGTGCTCAGATTAAACAGAAGGAAATTAAGCTGGATTTTTTTTTTATTGTTCAGTCATTTCATTTGTTTCTGACTTTTTATGATGGCATGTGGGGTTTTCTTGGCAAAGATACTGGAGTAGTTTACCATTTTCTTCTCCAGGATTATCTCTGGTCAATTGCAAAACTCCTCAAACAACCTAAAATTCCCCCAAAAAGCAAAGGCCCCTTAAAAATATCAGTTCTACATCAATGTTGTTATAGAGCAGTGACAATGTTGGTATTATATTTAATTCTGTAATTATAATATTTAAGTCTACATACACAAAAATAATTAACATGTAGGACTACTGTTTGACAGAGTATAATAATTTATCTTAAATGTGAGAAATTGGGTCAATATTAATGTGATCACAGTTCTACTCATCTAGTTAGTAACCATGTCTTTATATAATAGTGCCTATAACTATTGTTTAAAAACAAAGTAAAGTTAGATTACTTTTTATTTGCCTGTTTGTTTTATTATGTCATATTTAGAATAATTTGCAAAATTACATCCCAGTGGATATAGCAATATTACACCCAAAATTCCATGGGAAATGATGAAATGGTATTTTGTGTACAAAAAGAGCCTTTGTTTTAGAGTCAGAGGACCTAGAGTTTGAATAGCAGCTTTGTCATTTATTGCCTGTGAACTTAGAGTCATTGTGTCAATCTGGGCCATGATTTCTACATCTGTTAAATAAGGGAGTTAGATGAAGTCTAAGGTATTTCCTTAGATGAAGTCTAAGGTCCTTTCTAGGGGTAGTTAGGTAGCCCAATGGGTACAGTGCTGGGCCTGGGGTCAGGAAGATTCAACTTCCTGAGTTCAAATCCAGCCTTAGACACTTACTTGCCCTGTGAGCCTGGACAAATCTCTTAACTCTTCTGCCTCAGTTTCCTCATCTATAAAATGAGCTGGAGAAGGAAATGGAAAACCACTCCAGTATTTTTGCCAAGAAAACTCTACATGGGATTGCAAAGTGTCTGACACAACTGAAAAATGACTAAACAAAAAGGTCTTTTGTAGTTCTATGTTCAGATTTATGTTGCTGTATTGTTACTTTTTCAAGTAACTTTTAAATTAGGAAAGAAATAGCTATGCTGTTTTTAATTTACATAAAAGACGGATATTCTTATAGCCCCTTTTGCACATAATATTGTTTCCCAAAGTATCCCAAGAAAAATAGATGAATTATATATATATATGAATTACATATTCAAAATAATAGACTCACATGTATGAAGTATCACATATCTTTCAGATATGACAATATACAAATTAATTGGGACAAACATTTTAGTACAGTTTCATTTATGTGACAGCATTGGTCCTGTGTATGTGCTTCTCCTGATGCTAGGATGATTAAGAATATCTGACCTTGATCAGATGAAACTGGATTGAACTGGTTTCCCCCTGTTTAGTTCTCTGACAGGTGATTGCTAGATTTGACATTATACTATGTTGACTGGGTCCACTATAAAATTATGGTACATAATCTCAACAGGGTCATAATTGAAGCAAGTCAATTCTCTGATACCTTCCTACTTGGCTCACAGCTGGGGTGTATGGGATGTTCAGGGACTAGCACCTCTGGTGGCAGGGCTGTTCACCTACCTTTCATGTTTACCTTCATCCATTTCTCACCTGTGATTCAAGAAGTATAGCATAAGCAGTGGCTACACACCAAAAAATTGTCTCAGCAGACAGGTTAAACCAAGTTGAGGGTAAACAACAGGCCTCAAACCTGTCAGCAAGTTAAAGAGATCTGCACCAAGCATGTGAAGACTTCCCCCTGAGGAATGGGAGAATGAGAACAACTGTTCCAACAACCCTGAGGGCAGCTAAAGCAGGCACTGTGGAACATTTTGAACTTGATCAGACATTGAAGATGCCAACTGCATCCTGGGCCATTGCCAGTCATCCTGACTTTCATCTTGCCACTGTTCTTTGATGACATTGGAAGAGAGTAAGGCAGATGACTTTGCCCAATTCTTCCCCACTTAAATCCAATTCATACAGAAGACATCACCCCATGATGTCATGGTTCTCTTTGAAAATGAAAGTACAAACAACATCAACAATAATTGGCTTACATCCCCACTATCCTATAGCATCTATTTCCAATTTTTTCATTGTACCTTCAAACCTTAAAGTGCTATGTAAATGTTAGCCATAATAATAATAATAATAATAGTTATTATTATTGTTAATATTTTTCAAAAGAATAGGTGATAAATGTGTGGCATAGGGTAAAAGGTACAGAAATTGATAGAAGAGGATTGATATGACAGATGTTATGAAATTAGAATTAAAAATACTTGACAAATTAGTAGATTTGAGAGAAAGAAAAGACTTGAAAATGACTTTGAAATAGCACCTAGGTGGCATAGTGGATAGAGTGCTGGGCCTGGAGTTAGGAAGATTCCTCTTCCTGAGTTCAAATCTGGCCTTAGATACTTACTAGCTGTGTGACCCTGGGCAAGTCACTTAACCCCATTCATCTCAATTCCTTATCTATAAAATGACCTGGAAAAGGAAATAGCAAACCACTCCAGTATCTTTGCCAAGAAAACCCCAATTTGGGTCATGAAGAATTGGATATGATAGAAACAACCTAACAACAACAACAACAACAACAATAACAACAAAAATACTCTAGGATTACTTCAGAAGAGAATTCTTGAGTAAGGATGAGTTTGGAGAAAAAATATGAGTTCAAGCAGAATTTGAGATATCTACAGTACTTCCAGTTTTCCACCAAATGGGAAACTGGAGAGATTAGGGCTAGATATGTATATTTGTGTTTGATCTGAATAAAGATAATTTTTAACCCAATGGGAGCTGATGATGTTGGGCTGAAAAATGAGAATCAATCAATTAATTGACCAATCAATTATGAAGTATTTGTTAAACTTTTGCTCTTTGGTAATAATGAGAATCTATTTGGTTCACCAAGAGCACAGAGACAAGAAGAGAACCCAGAAGAGACCCTTGTGGGATATACACATTTTGTGTACCGGGTCAGGAGGATTCAGAAGCAAAAGAGACTGAGGAGGAACAAACTAGACAAATAGGAGAAATAAGAAAGAAAAGAAGAGTTTCCATGAGGAGAAATTACTTGAAAGTGTCAAAACTACGTAGAGTTCAAGAATAGTAAGGACTGAGAAATTGGAGATTGTATTTAGCATGAAAGAGATATTTGATAACCTTGGGGGGGCAATTTAATTCTAGTGGTGGGGTCAGAAGCTAGACTGCAAGTGACTGAGGAGTGATTAGGAGATGAGGAAGTGGAAGTATGTACTATGTATAGCTTTTTCCAGGAGTTTAACTGAAAAGTGGAAGAGATATAGGACAATAGCTTCAGGGAATGACAGGATGAAGTGAAGAGTTCTTAAGGATGAAGGAAAATCAGATTTCTTTGCAGATGTCGGGGAAAAGCCAATGGACAAAGAAATTGAAAATAAAAGAAAGAGAGACAATGATCAAGTGGCCAGTCTCCCAGGAATCATGATGAAAAGAATAAAGCTTATAGATTTTTGTTGTCAATGAAGAAGAGAATGATGGTTTTAACAAGCCATGATAGGATGAGATCAATGCATAGCATTCCTTTATCAGCTAATCAACTCTTTCTCTCTCTCTCTCTCTCTCTCTCTCTCTCTCTCTCTCTCTCTCTCTGTATGTGTGTGTACACATAGTGTATAAATTAGCAAACCTGGAGTGCAGTTAGCTCTAGTTTGCAGCTGGCCTTGGAGGTAGGACAAAAGCTTATTAATATATCATTGAAATTGAAGGAACAGAGTAAGGTAATTTTATTTTGCTCCATGGTTACACTGACATAAAACACTAGTTTAAAGATGAAGCCAGGAGAAGAAAGATACAGATTCCATCTCTGTTTGCCTACATAAAGAGGATACAGAAAAGAATAATACTCAGAATATAAGCACAGAGTTTAGCTTTGTTAAGGAAAAGGCCCATCTCTTCAATCTTCTCTCTGTCATCTTTCCAACAGAGGAAAAAACGAAGGAAGGTAGGGTATTGAAGGCATTGAATGGGAGACAAGAAGAAGCTTGAAATGGATGGACTCCATTTCCTCATTAAAGTAGGAGGTGAAGTTTTACAGGGGTGATGTAAGATTTTCGAGAAGGGAAAATATTTGAATAGCTGCTGTGAGAAGTAACATAGATGGCCAATCAAAAAAAAAGACAAATGTGTCACATAGTATTGAGGATACATTTGAAATTAGATAATACATTTCTTGTGACTTTCCCCAGGCATACTTGAGAAGAAATGAAGAAGGGAAACAATGAAGGTAATGTAGCTTTGGGAATTGACAATTTGACAAAGTAGACAAAGGGAACAGAGGTTACCGATGTTGCTGGCAAAGGGGAAGTCTGAAAGTGGAAGAAATGAGTGAAGTGCATACTTAATCTTCCTCCTCATATAGTGCTTTGGCAGACATGAGAAAAGAAACATCCAGCTTTTTAGAGAATGGCTGAGAGTTCAGTGTCTTCTGGAGAGTTATAGGTTTCTGACAGCTTTAAGAAAATGAAATGAGTGTGAAGTGAAAAAACACAATACAATGTGGTGTTTGTTAACATCAGAGTGAGGAAGCCATGGGCTAAGTAAAATAGATAAGAAGGATGATATATATTTTGGAGGGTCAAGACTAAAGTGATATGGTTGAGAAAATGACAATAGATAGGAAAGGGGAAAAAAAGGGATATTTGCTTCAGCACATATTAATTCTGAAGCAGAGGAATAATGAGAGTGGGAATTAGTCATCTGCCACCAATAAGATGGAAAATCAACAGTAAATCATAGTGCTCATTTTCTAGAATCCTGAGATAATTCAGCACAAGGTCAGAATATACTGTCACTGCCTCTAATTTGCCAAAACCCAGGAATTCATTTTTGACAGAACTCAGTGACTGAAGAAGCGTAAGGTGGTAATTAGATCTCTTTGGGTTGGACACAGTCATCCTACTTATGTTCTAAACACATTCTAGAACCTCACTGCAAGATAGTAGGAGGTGACATACACTCCTATGTGATAACTTACATATCAGCTCCTGATCTCTTGAGTCCTTGGAAGAAAAATCCTCCATCATGCTAATACTTTAAATGTACTTGGGATCTGAGATTACATAACAGGTTATATTTTGTCCATCAGACCTAGAGTTTGAGATGTGAGATGATTTAGAGTTCTCTTTGGAGCAGATGTTCTTTTGCCCCAGATGAGTAGAGGCTTTCAATATGTACTGCTACTTTAATGGTTATAAAAATTATTGCCCACCAACAACTAGGAATCCAGAACTACAATTTCCCTGCTACTTTAAGTTCAAATTTGGCATATGAGATTCTTGTGCTTAATTTATTTCTCGGATAGTCTTTTGAACCAAATTCAAAACCTTTGGAAATATCCTCTTCTAGACCAAAGATAGAAATGTTGGTGAATAGAGGAGATAGAAATGCAATATGGCAAAGTGCCTAGAACATAAACATTAAGGGAACTGGGCTCTATTCCCAGCTTTACCATTGATTTATTGAATAAACTTGGGGACTAGTCATTTGACCTTTTCAATGACTTATTTTTGTCCATCTGCATAATACAAGTACTTATTCAGAAACCAAATTGTGAGTATGGTCCCTATTGTTATTACTCAACTGAGAAACAAGAATGTCTTTGGCTCACCAACTATTGCCCCCTTTCCCCAAATTCAGTGATATGATTCTGATATCATTTGCCAACAATCAGTACTGGCTTGTTAGTGCTGTTTTTATTGTATTTTGTTGATGCCAATATTTATTATTAGTTGAGCTCAGCACAGTATGATGATGTATATTGATCTTAAAGTCAAAAGACCTAAAACCAAAGGCTAGTTCTAATATATAAAATCAGGATCAAATTATTTAAACTTTTTGGCTTTGATGTCTTCATGTGTAACATGGGGATAATAATTCCCACATCATCTGTCTAATAGGTCATTGTGAGGATTAAATGCAATAATGTACATAAAATCTTTTCTAAATCTTAAAGTTCTATTAAATATTATCTATGATAGCCATTACTATTGTTGCTGTTGTTCAGTAACTTTTCAGTTGTATCAAACTCTTCATGACCCCATTTGGGGTTTTCTTGGCAAAAAATATTGGAGTGGTTTGCCATTTCTTTCTCCAGTTGATTTTATAGATGAGGAAACTGAGGCAAACAAGGTTAAGTGACTTGCTTAGGGTCACATAACTAGTCAGTGTCTGAGGCTAGATTTGAACCCAGACCTTCCTAACTTCAGACCCAGTATTCTATCCACTGAGCCATCTAGCTTCCTATATTGCTGTTGTTGTTGTTGTTACCTAACTCAGAGATTTGAGAAAAATTTGCTTTGTAAACATAGAAATGTGATTTCCTTTTTTTAACTATAAGATTAAGAGAAGTTCTAATTAACATTTATAGGAAATATTTGCCTGTCATGATTATTGTTACTCCTTAGGCCTCTGTCTCATGGCTTTCAGAGGTTAGTGACAACATAGAGGCAACAGATTTGTTTAAGTATCTTATTGTGTCTTCAACTCTTTAGGTTGAAGTTATGTGGGGGGATCTTGCTCTATAAAATAATTTAAATTTTTATTTGCCCTAGTATGAGGCTGGAGTTCCATACCTACCCAAACTTCACAGAACAAATCCCCTTAATAAAAGGATTTGTTCTGTAAAACTCGGACTCAGTCAAAAGGCCGCACTCAAGGACCTAGAAGGCCAATATGGCCTCAAGGCTGCAGATTCCCCACTCCTGGGCTAAAACACATCATTTAAATCAATCATTAAAAATCATAAATTATATGTGAAATTGAGAAGATAATATTGTTTTGAATATTGGATGCAGGCAGATGATGCCATGAAGTAAACATCTTGTTATTGGCTGAAAGAATGGTACACGTTTCTAGGTCTATATATAAAAATAGCAGTTAGTCTACAGTGAACACAGTCAAATAGTGAATCAGTCTAGTGATAAAAGTTTCAGGTCAGAGCATTCCAGAGTTGGAGCCAAGCCCTGAGAGAGAATCACTCTTGTGGGGTGTGATAGCCCAGGGTTGATCAGACTAGTCTGATGGTACTTTAAATTCAAGATCAGAATGAAGTGAAATATTTGTTGTCAATCTATCAACTAATAAAAGAAGCATTACCTAGCCATAGCAGGGATAGAATATGAAATAAGAATATTCATCAAGGACACTCTGTTTATACATCAGAGTACAACTCTCTTGACTCTCTGAATTGCCTCTGATGTTCTGCCAAATACAAGGGAGCAGTTCAAAATACTGTGGCTTTTTTCACTTTAGTGACTAGGAAGGCACATCAATGGCTTAAGTATTTAGTCCTTTGAGCCAATTAATTCATTGAATGGGTTCAATATATTTTTAAGTTTGTGCCTACTGTCTCCTGAGACCCTGTGTGCCTCCAGATATTTTAGAGAAATTTTTAAGAAGTAGTAGTCTTGCTATGCCATTTTAGTTAATATCTTGGTTACAAAGATAATTTTATGGCTGATTATTATTAATGTAGAGCATATCAGCAGGAGCCCATGAGCAAAAGTACTAGAAATCTAATTTCTCAGTGTTATGTGTATGACCCTGAGATTATTAGCAGTTGCTTTCTGGGGATATTATCAATAGTGCAAGTAGGAGTTGAGGAATTATTCCTATGGGAGTGTAGGGGAGAGGGTACAATACTAAGAATACAGTAATTCATATTCAGAAAGAGGAATGCTTCTTTTATCCCAGTCTCACAGTACCTCTGCCTCCCTTTCCCTTTCTCAAATGTCACCAGTCAGAGAGTCTTATCTTTGTTATTGTTTATGCTCGTTGTAATATCATTGATATATAGTATCGGTCCTACATATGTCCAGTCAGAGCTCCAAGTAACCCACTCTGTTGTACTAAAAATATTATTAATGTACCCATATATTTTTGCCTCCATTTAGCTGATTATCTTAACCTGTTCCCTGCTGATTTGGCATTTTGGTGGTCTACTCAGGCTGCTCACTCCCCTAGTGCTGACTAGCAGATTTTGCTGTGTTTGCCACTTCAAGGACCTGCCTTGAATCCTCCTGTATTTCATGGGATAAAATGGTCGTAAAAAATAATGAGACTAAACTAAACCGAATGTGAGGTTTAGACAAGGTCATTTCTAAATATTAGAGAAGAATCTGTCCTTTGATATGAACTGGCTGCTACTCAACTTTCTCTCTTCCCTCCCCTGTTTTTGACTGCTCCAGAATACTGGTGTCTATTATTTACCCCTTTGAAAGTTCATATCTACCATAACAATTAGTGCCTAAAATCACACTGTCATGTCATTGAGTCAAACAAAATGTGATTATGTGGCAATTAGCTTAATGAAAAATCTAAGGTAGAATATTTATTGTTTCTGATGTACATATAATCAATTCAAACATAAACTTAATCACTATATTAATTGAACCATACTTTGATACAGATAAACCACTGTGAATAGTTTTGTAATTTTAATCATTAGCATAGAGTACATTTGTATACCTGTGATACATCATGTCTTATGAACCTCCCACAACAACTGGTAATCACCAAGTATTTCTAAGCACATATCATGTATTCAGCAACATGTAGATAATCAAATATACTGAAATCATATAAACTATGTCATTCCATCAAGGAACTGCTTGATATATTTATTAGATGAATAGATCTATTATTATAATTTTGGAATAGGATGAATACAGAATTAATAGTGGCATTAGGTAATTTCTAAAATAAGTTCAATAAGCCACCCGGCCCTCATTCACAGATGATTCTCACAATCCATGGTGAGTACTGCTTTTGTAGAGGATGTAGAGGATGTAGAGGATGTAGGGAATTAGGTATAATAACATACATCATATCCAACTATTAATGTTTTACATTTAAAAGATATGTGGCATACTGAAAATAGTCTTTCAGAAAGTTTAGGTGAAACTATATCAGATTACACATTATCTTGAGTAGGGAGAAGGGAATGGGAGGGGGAAATTTAAAACTTAATAGTTTATGGAAGTGAATGATGAAAACTAAAAATTAATTAATTAAAAATACATGGAATCAGAAAAAAAAATTTAAAAAGAAAGTTTAAGTGATTCTGGGTTTCCAAAGGCTATATCAGCAAAGCCTAAGATCTGAGATGTTATGCCAAGTTGGAAGGCTTCATGTATGGACTGGTAACATAAGTATCTGTGGCCCAAGGTCCAATGTACTTTTGTTTAGATAGGCTGTTCAGCAATAATTATTTTACCAAATAAGAATTTCTTCTTGACCATAACAACACTTGAAACAATCAATTTACATATGGAAAGGTTGTGATTAATGTCAGCACATGGAACATCTACTCTGATGAAATCATAAACCTCATAAAACATTGAATTGTCTGGCGGTAGGTTGTATAATGAATTGGGCAAGGTTGGACAAAATATAGTTACCACTAGTAGTGAGGTATAATAATTTGAGAATAAAGTGATGAGTACTTAAAGAAAAGTGGTGCCAGAGAAATGATAGATTTGTTAAAGGAAATTTTAGAGCAAAAATTGGTAGAAATTGGTGACTAATGGTATAAAGATGTTTATTAAAGAAAGGAATGGACTTCTGGGAGTCAAAATGGCAGAATAAGTAGTAAATCACTGACACTGTCCCATATTGACCTCTGAAAAACCAGAAAATAGCACCCCAGGAAAAATTCTGAAACAGTATAGCCAGTGGAAAGAGAGCATAAAGCAGTCTTTTAGCCCAGGAAAGTTGGAGGATCTTCAAGAAAGGTTCATTTCACTTGGTAAAAAGGGAGTGCATTCCAGGACAGGAAGTGTCCCAGCAAGCCAGCAAGAAGCCCTACTGCAGCAAACCAGTGGGAGATCCTGAGCCCCAGTGTGGTGGAACAGGCAAACGCCAACACCATTACCCCCAACATGCCTTAGCATAGCTAGGGAACCAGCAGACTCCAGCTTGGACAACCACCACATGCTTCAGCACAGCCCTGGGTGGGCAGGCATCCCCTAGCAGTCAGGTATTCCCGTGTTCTGGCAAAAGAGCAAGCATCCTCTAGCAGCAGATGTCCAGGTGCTACAGTGTAGCACCAGGCCAGCAAGCATCCTCCAGGGGCTAGACTTCCACATGATTCCATATAGTCCTGAGGAAATGCAGAAAATCCCCACCTGACCACTGCACATGCAAATCCCCACCACTAGGACCCCAGTTCAGCACCAGATAAGCTGCCAGAATCTTATAGCCTCCAGCTAAAAACACCTGAGGCCCCAGAACACAAAACCAATGACCAAACCCCTGGACCCCAGCACAAAAAGCTTAGGACAGTGCCCTATATACCCAAGGAGTGGAGCTCAACTTTAAAAGCCAGGAAATAGGCAAAAAAGATAACAAAAAGCAAAAACAAACACTGACCACGAACAGTTTCTCTGGAAACGGGGAAGATCAAAACAAACTCAAACAAGAACAATATTCTCAATATACCTGCATCAAAACCTCAAAGGGAAATGAGAATGGGTCTCAAGCCCAAAAAACTTCTTGGAAGAGCTCAAGAAAGATATTAAAAGTCAAATAAGAGAGGTAGAAGAAGAACTGGGGAAAGAAATTAGAGGTATGCAAGAGAGAGTGAACAGCTTGGAAAAGGAAGGAGAAAAAATGGCTGAAGAAAACAATTCTTAAAAAAATAGAATTGACCAAATGGGGAAAAAAATCCACTAATGAAAATAACTCCTTAAAGAGCAGAATTAACCAAATGGAAAATGAAGTACAAAAGCAAACTGAAGAAAACAATTCATTAAAAATTAGAATTGGGAAAGTGAAAGCTAATGATTCTATGAGACATCAAGAATCAAATAAAATCAAAAGAATGAAAAAAACAGAAGAAAATTTAAAATATCTCATTGGAAAAACAACTTACATGAAAAATGGATCCAGGAGAGATAATTTTAAAATTATTGGTCTACCTCAAAGTCATGATAAAAAAAAGCCACAAGAGGAAATTTCAAGAAATTATCAAGGTAGTCCTAGAACCAGAGAATAAAATAGCTATTAAAAGAATCCACCAATCACATCCTGAAGGAGATCCAAAATTTAAAACTCCAAGAATATTATAGTAAAATTCCAGAATTAGCAGGTCCAGGAAAAAATACTGCAAGTAGACAGAAAGAAACAATTTAAATATCGTGGAATTATGCATGACCTAGGAGCTTCTACCTTAAAGGATTGGGGGGGGAGGTTGGAATATGATATTGTGGAAGGCAAAGGAGCTTGTACTACAGTCAAGAATCAACTACCCAGAAAAAATTAGTATAATCTTTCAGAGGAAGAGATGCACATTCAATGAAAGAAGGGACTTCCAAACTTTCATGATGAAAAAACCAGAGCTGAACAGAACACTCAATCTTATAATACAAGACACAGGAGAAGTATAAAAAGGTAAAGAGGAAAGAAAAAAAAATCCCTACACGTAAGGATGATACTTGCAACTCTTGAGAACTGTATCTTCATTATAGCATTTAGAAGGGGTAGATGTGGGTATAAGTTGACTTTATTGCTATGAAAAAATAATTAAGGGGTAAAATAAAAAAAAGGATTGCACTGGGAGAAGAGAAAAGGAGGAGGCAGAAAAGAGTAAATTATATCACATGAAGAGAAACAAAGCCCTATTACAGTAAGTGGAAAGAAGGGAAGGAGGTAAGCATTGGCTGAACCTTACTCTCATCAGATTTGGCTAAAATGGAATACAATTCATGCTCAGTTGTGTATAGAATTCTATGGTACCATATAGAAGTAGGAGAGGAAAGGGAAAATAAAAGTGAAGGGTGTGGACAGAAAGGAAGGCAGAAAGGAGGGAAGAAGTAGGGGAAAGAGAACAGAAAAGAGAAGAACGGCTGATAGGAGGGAGGGCAGGTTGAGGAATCTGTTGGTCAGAAAAAAAAACACTAGTGAGGAGGGAAAGGGAGAAGAGACAAAGAGAGAGAAGCAAAAACAAGGGGAAAAATAGGATGGAGGGAAAGACACAGTGATCATACTATGAATGTAAATAGGATGAACTCTCCCATAAAACAAAAGCTGATAGCACAGTGGATTAAAAAAAACAAAACAAAACAGAATCCTACATTATGTTGTTTACAAGAAACACATTTGAAGCAGAGAAATACACACAGAGTAAAGGTAAAAAGTTGAAAAAAGAATACATTATGCTTCAGGTGAAGGAAAAAAAAACAGGGGTAGCAATCCTGATCTTGGACAAAGCAAAAGCAAAAATAGATCTAATTAGAAGATATAAGGAAGAAAATTACATCCTGCTAAATGGTACCATAGACAATGAAGTAATATCAATACTAAACACATATCCATCAAGTGGTATAACACCTAGATTCTTAGAGGAGAAGTTAAATGAGTTGCAGGAAGAAATAGCAAAATTAAACTAGTGGGGGACCTCAACTTCCCCCTCTCAAAACTAGATAAATCTAACTACAAAATAAACAAGAATAAAGTTAAGGATGTAAATAGAATTTTAGAAAAGTTAGATATATTAGAACTCTGGAGAAAATTGAATGAGGATAGAAAGGAATATACCTTTTTCTCAGCAGAACAAGGTACACAAAAACTGACTATGTATTAGTGCATAAAAACCTTACAATCCGATAGTGAAAGGTTTAAATATTAAATGTATCCTTTTCAGATCATAATACAATAAAAGTTACATGTAATAAAGGGCTATTGAAGGATAGACTAAAATTAATTGGAAACTAAATGATCTAATTCTAAATAATGAGTGGGTCAAACAACAAATCATAGAAACAATCAATAACTTCATACAAGAGAATGGCAATAATGAGACAACAAACTAAAACTCATGGGATGCAGCCAAAGCAGTTCTTGGGAAAAAAATTATATCTCTAAATGTTTACATGAATAAAAAAGAGAAAGAGTAGATGAATAAATTGGGCATGCAACTAAAAAATCTAGAAAAAGATAAACATCCCAATTAAATGCTAAATAAGAAATTCTGAAAACCAAATAAGAGATTAATAAAATTGAAATTAAGAAAATTTGTGAAATAATAAATAAAACTAAGAACTGGTTTTATAAAAAAAAACAACAAAATAGATAAACTTTTGGTTAATTTAATTAAAAGAAGAAGAAAACCAAATTACCAGCATCAAAAATGAAAAGGGTGAATTCAGCACTAATAAAGAGCAAATTAAAACCATAACTAAGCACTATTTTGTCTAATTGTATACCTATAAATCTCACAATCTAAGTAAAATTGATGAATATTTACAAAAATATAAATTGCCCAAATTAAAAGAAGAGGAAATAAAATATTTAAATAACTCCATTTCAGAAAAAAAAGAAATTGAACAAGCCATCAATGAACTCCGTAAGAAAAAACAATCTCCTAGACCAGATAGATTTGTGGGTGAAATCTATCAAACATTTAAGGAAAAATTAATTAATTAAATTAATTAATTAATTAATTAAAATTAAACTATTTGGGAAAATAGGCGAAGGAGTCATACCAAATTCTTTATATGCTACAAATATGGTGCTAACACCCAAATTAGGAAGAGACAAAATGGAGAAAGAAATTTATAGACCAATTTCCCTAATAAATATTGATGCAAAAAATTTAAATAAAATATTAGCCAAGAGATTATAACAACTTATCATGAAGCTAATATACTATGACCAGGTGGGACTTATACCAGGAATGCAGTGCCTGGTTCTATATTAGGAAAAGTATCAGCATAATTACCATATCAATAACAAAATTAAAAGAAATCATGTGAGTGTCTCAATAGATGCAGAAAAATCTTCTGACAAAATATAACACCCAATGCTATTAGAAACACTAGAGAGCATAGGAATAAATGGAGTTTTCCTTAAAATGATAGGTAGCATCTATTTAAAACCATCAACAAGCATGATATGTAATGGGGATAAGCTAGAAGCATTTCTAGTAAGATCAGGGGTGAAACAAGGATGTCATTATCATCACTGTTATTCTATATTGTATTAGAAATGTTAGCTTTAGCAATAAGGGGAAAATAAATTGAAGGAATTAGAATAGGCAATGAAGGAACAAAGCTATCAGTCTTTGCAGATGATATGATGTCATACTTAGAGAATGCTAGAGAATCAAGTAAAAAACTTCTTGAAATAATTAACAATTTTAGCAAAGTTGCAGGATATAAAATAAACCCACATAAATCCTTAGCAATTCTATATATTACTAACAAAGCTCAACAGCAAGAGATAGAAAAAGAAATTCCATTTAAAGTAACTATAGACAATATAAAATATTTGGAATTCTACCTGTCAAGAGAAACCAAGGAACCATAAGAACACAATTACAAAACACTTTTCACACAAATAAAGTCAGATCTAAATTATTGGAAAAATATCAGTTGCTCATGGGTAGGCCAAGCTAATACAATAAAAATGACAATAGTACCTAAATTAATTTACTTAATCAGTGCCATACCATTCAAAATACCAAAAATATTTTTTAGAGCTAGGAAAAATAATAACAAAATTCACCTGGAAGAAGAAATATTCCAGAGTATCAAGGGAATTAATGAAAAGAAATGCAAGGGAAGGTGCCCTAGTCATATCAGATCTAAAACTGTATTATAAAGCAGAAATCATCAAAATTACTTGATACTTGCTGAGAAATATAATAGTGGATCAGTGGAATAGGTTAGGTACACAAGACGCAGTGATCAATGACTAATCTACTGTTTGGTAAACTCAAAGACTCCAGCTTTTAGGATAAGAACTCACTATTTCACAGAAACTGCTGTGATAACTGGAAAATAGTGTGGCAGAAAATAAGCATTGACCAACAATTTACTCTATATTCCAAGATATGATCAAAATGGGTACATGATTGAGACATAAAGGGTGATACCGTAAGCAAATTAGGGGATCCAGGAATAGTTTACCTGTCAGATCTATGGATCAGGGAAGTATTTATGACCAAACAAGAGCTAGAGAACATTATGAAATGCAAAATGGATAATTTTGATTACATAGGTTTTGCACAAATGAAGCCAATCCAACCAAGATTAGAAGAGAAGCAGAAAGCTGGGAAACAATTTTTATGGCCAGGGTCTCTGATAAAGGCTTCATTCCTAAAATATATAAAGAACTGAGTCAAATTTATAAGAGTACAAGTCATTTTCCAATTGATAAATGGTCAATGGATATGAAGAGACAGTTTTTGGATGAAGAAATTAAAGCTATCTATAGTCACATGAAAAATGCTCTAAATCACTCTCAATTATAGAAATGTAAATCAAAACAACAGTGAGGTACCACCTCACAACTATCAGATTGGCTAATATGACAAAACAGGAAAATGATAAATGTTGGAGAAGATGCAGGAAAACAGGAACACTAATGCTTTGATGGTGGAGTTGTGAACTGATCCATCCATTCTTGAGAACAATTTGGAACTGTGCCCAAATGGCTTCAAAATAGTGCATACCCTTTGATCCAGAAATAGCACTGCAAGGTCTGTATCCTAATGAAATAAAAAAAATGAGAAAAGGACCTACATGTACAAAAATATGTACAGCACCTCTTTGTGTGGTGGCAAACAATTGGAAACTGGGGGGATGCCCATAAATTGGGGAATGGCTGAAGAAGTTGTGGTATATGAATGTAATGGAATACTATTGTTATATAAGAAATGATGAGCAGGAGGATTTCAGAAAACCTGGAAATAGTTAACATGAACTTAGTGTTGAGTGATGTTGACAGACCAGGAGAATATTGTTCACATTAACAACAACATTGTGCAATGACCAATTGTGATAGACTTAGCTCTTCTCAGCAATGCAATGATCTAAGACAATTCCAAAAGGCTCATGATGGAAAATGCTATCCACATCCAGAGAAAGAACTATGGAGCCTGAATGCAGATCAAAGCATACTATTTTCTCTCTCTTTTTTCTATCTTGTGTTTTTTTTTCACTTTTGTTCTGATTCTTCTTTCTGATTCATGTTTCACAACACAACTAATATGGAAATATGTTTAATATGATTGTGTTTGTATAGCCTGTATCATATTTCATGCCATCTTGGGGAGGATGGATGACAGGAAAGGGGAGAAATTTAGAACTCAAAATCTTATAAAAGTGAATATTGAAAACTGAAAATAAATAAAGAATTAGGAAAAAAATAAATTGCAATAAAAAAAAGCAAAAGAATGGATGTAAGGTGAAACCATACAAACCACTGATAGAGACAGGAATCTTAAGAGATACAGGATCATAAATATATTACTAGAAGGAACCTCAAATTGTCTCTCATTTTATAATTGTGGAAAATGAGACCCTGGCTAATTAAAAATCTTGTCCAGAGTAACACAAGTAGTAAGTATCGAAGGGTATATTTGAACCCAGGTCCTTTGATCTGACAGCCAGCCAGTGCTCCTTCCACTTGTACCATAGATTTGGAGGTAGTTACCAAAGAAGAAACTAAGGCTTAAACAGGTTAAGTAACTGTTCCAAAGGCATACATTGCTGGGCCTAAAATCAAACCTAGGTCCTCTTGATCCAAATGCAGGACTCTTCCTAAGGCAATAAACCTCCTGACTAACTCGGCAGCTTTCAAGCTTAGCCAGGCATGCTGAACTTGTTCAGAGAAGTCTGGAATCTCACTTGGGAAAAAAAATGGCTGCAAGTAGAAAGGAGACTTTCAGGGAGGGGAACAGAATATGATTGTGTCTAAGCTGACTCACTTCAAAGATGAGTACCAAATTTGCCTTGCTGCTAGACCGAGGTGAGTTTGTTGCTATGAGATATGAGCACAGCCATCCTCAAACGTCTGAAGGAGAAGCAGTAGGAGGCAAATGGAGAAAAACATCAAAGTGAAAAGAGTGAATTGCTGGGGAAGGTGAAGTTACAAGTTTCTTTGCTAACTAGCATGGGGTGTGCAGAGGCAAAGGAGAGTGGACTTGCCAGAAACATAAAGCCTTTTCACTTCTTTGGATTTCTTCTTGTGAAATTTTCAATTGAAATAGGTGATCCACTGTTCCCTAGAACCCTCACCCTTATACTGAAAGTATCCAGCTAGACAAGAGTTTCTGCAGTATGGCCCAAACCACAGCATAAAGTTCCCTTCGGAGAAAGCAAATTGTTGCCATTTTTTTTCTCTTTTGTTTCTCTGAGGAATTGTTTGAATATAGGAGACACATCTTCCTCCTTAAAAAGAGGACATACAAATATAGTACACACATTAAGGATCTGTGATTTTCTTAGTGAAAGGAAATCCCAGGATAGGGACTCCCTTGACCTATGCAGATCTACAAAACAAAAAAAAATTTCTTTTAATGGCTTAGTACATCATAAGTTCTTATTAGATCTAGAGTGGGAAAGAACCTCAGAGGCCTGTTAGTCCAATTCTTCAATTTATAGATGAGGATACTGAGGCTTAAGGAAACTAAGTGACTTTTCAAATAACACAGAGCTAGTGTCAGAGCCAAAATTTGAACACAAACCTTCTTTATTCCAAACTAAGCCCTGCCCACATACGAAGATGTTAAGGATAAAATGAGATACGGTGCAATTCCTGCTCTCAATTACAGCAAAGTGTAATAGAGAAGTTTTGTCATGAACCTAAAAGTATCTATTAAACAGACATTATATCATTTCCCATATGTAATTTATTGTGCTAATAACTGAAAAAGGTACAAAGATAAACAAGTAATTGTTTCTACCCTCAAGAAGCAAAGGATTGATAAGGCACCTTATTCAAATCCCTCCAGGTCACATGCCAGCCCTCTCCTCAATAATGCCTTCTTTGTTGTTGTTGTTGTTGTTTTTTTGGCAGTTGGGGTTAAGTGACTTGCCCAGGGTCATACAGTAAGTGTTGTGTTTGGTCTGAGGCAGGATTTGAAGTCAGGTCCTCCTCACTTCAGGGCCAGTACTCTATCCACTACACCACCTAGCTGCCCCAGATCCTTTGATTTTAATGACATCTCTCCCTCCTCAAATTTCCTAGTGTACTTTCTCTAGCTTTTATATTTATTTCTATTGAATTCTATCTTGAATAATACTTATTCTTGTATGTTCTGTCTCAGTCTAGTAGGTTATAAGTTCTCTGAGCGTAGAGTCTAATGTGTCATCATTTTTCTTTGCAACTCCAGGGCCTAGAATGGTACTTTACATATAGTACATACAACAAATATAGTGCTTGCTGAATCGAATAATGTAAACTAGAATGTGTGTCAAGTGTATAACAACAATACAACATGGTATGAAATCATATGAGAAAGAAATTACTTCTACAGAGGGTTCCTTATTAGAGTATAAAGAAAACAAAATAATTAGCATTAGAAAAAAATAAGTCAGTGACATTAAATGGAGACATGGAAGTAATCAGGATTTGTTGTGTATAACTATATACTAAGAAACTTGGGAATTTAAAGAAAATGGACCAAAATGTATTTTTAAAATACCAACATTCATAAAACAGATGTACAGAGACAACATTGGTATACTGGGTTGAGATGAATGTAAGAAGACCTGAGAAATATTTTTTGTTCCAAGCATCAATCAGTCAATAAATATTTATTAAGCTTTTACTGTGTGCCAGGCACTGTGCTAAGTGTTAAATATAAAAAAGGTAGCAAAAGACAGTTCTCATCTTCAAGAAGATCACAGTCTAATGGGGGAGACAACAAGAAATAAATATGGACAAACAAACTTTATGAAGAAAAATAGGAAATAATTTAAAGAAGGAAAGCACTAGAATTAAGAAGGCTTAAGAAATGTCTCCTGCAGAAGATGGGATTTTGTTTGGAAAGTGAAGGAAGCCATTAAACTGAAAGGAGGAGGGAGAGCATTCCCGGTATGGGGCCGGGAGAAATTCTCAGTGATAAGAGAAAGTGTCTTGTTCAAGAACTAGTACCGAGATTAGCATTCCTGGATCAAAGCATACATGACAAGGAGCAAGAGTTAATAAGATGGAAAGGTGAGGAAGATGGATTAGGTTATGAAGGACTTTGAATGCCAAACAGAGGATTTTATAATTAATCCTGGAGGCAATAGAATGCCACTGAAATCTATTGAGTACAATGGTGGTATGCTTGACCTGTGCCTTACAAAAATAATTTTTGCGGCTTGAACAGAGAATGGAATGGAATAGGCAAAGACATGGGCAGGACAATCATCAGGCTATTGCAATAATCCAGACATGAGAATATGAGGGCCTGTACCAAATGTATGGCCAGTATCAGAGAAGAGAAGAAGACATATTCAAGAGAGATTGTAAAGGCAAAATTGTTAGATCTTGGCAATAGATTGCATATGTAGGTTGAGAGAATAATGAAGAGCCAATTATTATATCCGGGTTGTGAGCCTGAGAAATTAGGAGGATAGTAATTCCCTGGATTTTTTTTTTGTGGCAGTGGAAAGGATTTAAAGTAAAATATAATGAGTTCTCCTTTGGACATACTGTGTTTAAGATGTCTATTTGACATAGAGTTTGAGAAGTCTGACAGGGAGTTGGAGATGGGAATTAAAGGTCAGTAGACTGGTAAAGGCAGGATATGTAGATTTCATAATCATCAACAGACATGATTAAATATGTGATAGCTGATGAGATCATAAAGTGAAGTACTATAGAAGGAAAATAGAAGAAGGTACAGTACAGAATCCTGTGGGAAAACTATTGTTAGAGAGTAAGATGTGGGTGAGGATCTAGTAAGAGACTGAGAAGGAGTAGTCTTATAGGTAGGAAGAGAACCAGGAAAGAGTGTTGTTTTGAAAACCTAGAGACAAGTGAATATCAAAGAGAAGAGGATAATCAACAATGTCAACAACTGCACAGAGGTCAAAAAAATGAAGATTGATGAAAAATCATTGGATTTGGCAATTAAGAGTACATCAGCAACTTTAGAGGGAACAATTTCAGTGGAATGAGATTGGAAGGGGTTAAGAATTGAATGAGAGGAGAGAAAGTAGAGTCACCTATTATAGAAAGCCTTTTCAGGGAGTTTAACCACAAAAGGACAGAAGAGATATAGGATGATAAAATCTATGGAAGGATCAAGTCAAGGTTTTTGGTAGATAGTGACATATGGGCATGTTTGAAAGTGGTAGAAAATGGAGCCAGTACACAGGGAGAGATTAAAGATATGAAATAGAGCAGGTATGACAGAGAGAGCAATCTGTTGAAGGAGACAGGATGGGATGGTATGTAGAGGGGTCGTAAGGAGGAAGGTCACCTCTTTGTGTAAGACAAGCATGAAGGAGAAGATTGTGACAGAAGGAATCCAAATGATTTTAGATGAGGAAGAGGAAAGGAAAAGGGAGCTCACAGTGAATGGCCTCATTTTTTTTTTGTGCTGTAAAATATGAAGCAAGGTTCTTAGCTGAGAGGGTGGGGAGAGCTATGGGAAATATGAGAAGGGATAAAGTTTGGAAGAGTTACTATAGAGAGTGGGATAGTAAACTGATAAGGGATTACCTAGTGGCAGCAAAGACCCAGCTGAGGGCGTATAACACAAATTTGTAGTGGACCCAGTCAGAAAATTTTATGATTTTCTCCACCTACCTTCAGCAATACTTGTATAGGAGAGAAGGTAACAGATGTTAGGAATCATCCAAGCCTCATATTTGTCAGGACAGAATTGGCAATATGATAAGTGCGCCAGAGACTCAAGAGAAGAGGACAATGTGAAGTTGAACTGGTTCACCAAGGGGTCAAGATAAGGAAAAGAGGAGAGAGTAGCTAGAGCGAAGGATATGACTTGGGTTAAAAACTGAGATGTCAAAAGATTTGGAGGTGATGGCATGAAAAAAGAGTAGAGTTAGGAAATGAAAGGTAGAAGGAGATGTGGAAATCTAATAGATTATGGCTAGAGAAGATGATTTCAGAATTCTTGAACATAGAAGTGGTATATTTCTGAATGATGGCAAGATCAAGAGTATGACCATCTTTGTTTGGAATGGAGGAATGGATATGGGAAGGAAATGAGTTAAGAAACTGAGTTAATAGGACATTTGATGGAGAGTCAATATGTATAGTGAAGTTTCATAGTATGAGGACAGAAGTTGGGGAGAAGAGGAAAATTCTGAACTAGGTACTGAATTCATTGAGGAAGAAAAAGGAGTCACCTGAAGTTCTATAGATAACATATATTATAATTTTGAGCAGATGACAGCTATGAATAGTATGGACCTCAAAGAAGGAGATGTTACTGAATGATGGAAGTAGGGGAAGAACTCGGATGTGACAATGGGGAACAAAGAGTATTACAACTCTCCTGCCTCAACTAGTTAGCCAAGGGGAATGAATAAAGGTACAGTCAGTAATGGAAAGGGTAGCCAGTGAGACTATGTTATCAGAGGGAAAACAGGTTTCAAGGATTGCTGAAAATGGAAAGAGTGGAAATGGAAAAATGGAAAAAAAGGAAAAGATTTGGGATGAGGGAAGTTTGTTGCCAATGAAACAGGCATTCCAAAAGGAACAGTAAAAAAAAAAAAAAAAGCAAACAAAGGGAACATCCCAAAGGGATAGGTTTGGAATGAGGAATGAGGTTTGATTTGGGATCACTGGGATTTGTAGGTTATGATTAAGTATGATAACATTCATCAATGAGTGGAAGGTGACACTTGTCTTCCAAGAGGAGGCAGTGAATCAGGCAGAAGACAAGCACATGATAGGTCAGATATTCAGATGTGAGGCTTGTTTCACTACTCTTCCTCCTACCAAAGGCTGGAGACAGCACAGCAGGAGATAGAAGTACCACTCTCCACTCATTTTGTTCTTTCTTTTCCCTCAAAGGACACATGCATCAGGATATGAAAGTCTTGAAGTCAAAGATTCCCACAGCAAGTGATGGAAGATCATTAGACAGAGGGATATTTTGCTTTTCTTCTGCTATTGCTGAGTTTATCTGCATTTGGGCAGCTCTTACATGTATTGTTTGGTGTGATAAATCCCTCAAGATGGGGTTTACAGTGTGTTCAGGGAATACAAGTACCTCTGGTACGAGGACTGCTGAGCCATTTTCAGGGATACTTTCCACCTTTGGTAACTACCTGATCCACTTAACTCTCACCTGTGGCTCCAAGAAGCCATAGCACGTGCAGCAGCCACATACCAGTAAACTATTTCAGCATATGGGCTAAACCAGGTTGAGGGTAACCAAGGGGTCTCAAACTCTTAATTGAGTTGGGGGAGGTGCCTACACCACGCATGTAAAGACTTCACCTGTCTTTATAGGTGAATAGGCAAATGAAAACAATTTGTACCAACAGTTACGAAGGCGGTTGAAGCAGGTGCTGTGGACCACTTAGAGCTTGGTTAGACATCAAAAGACACCAAGGTAATCCACTGCATTTTGAGCCATCACTGGTCATTTTGACTCTGTCCTGCTACTGTACTGTGAAGACTCTGGAAGAGAGAGTGAGGCCAACAACTTCATGGAACTCTGCCTCACTTAAATCCAATTTATACATGAATCAAAAGACATTACCCATACTATTTTTTCCATTTTTCCCTATCTCAAAGTCTTGTGACAAGAAGCAAGTGATGAAGCAGCAGGTGCAGATACACTGGTAGCTGTAACCTTCCGCAGGCAGACTAGGTCATAGGGTCATCTTCTCACTGGAAGCAGCAGTGGGATTTGGCAGCCCCATGGGAGTCTGAGCAGCCTTTTAAGGACCATACTATTCACCTCCTGGGGTGATAAAGGTACCCTAAATTGTGTGCCTGTTTACCAGAGAGGTGGGGATCCTGCCATGTAATCAAAATACAAAAAAGAAGTACTAGAAACTTCTGCAAAGATTATTTCACTCACCATCAGTACATGGAATTTGTGCACACATATAGACAACACAAAATCCAGTAGATCCGAAAGAGGAACAGATCTTGTTGCAAGAGAACTTAGCAGGAAAAAAAGGAGAACTTAGCAGGTATCACATCCAAATAGTAGTCCAGAGGGAAACAAGGCTGGCAAGTGAAGGCCAGATTACTAAAGTTGGGTCTGGATACACATTTTTCTGGAGTGGCCTCAGTAAAGGGGAGCACTATGGAGCTGGTGTAAGTTTTGCAGTCACAACTACTCTAATCAACAAGCTTGTATGTGTACCAAAAAGAGTTAATTACAGGCTCACGACAGTGTGATTGTCCCTTGCAAGAAAGTGCCACACCACCATATTCAGTGCCTATGCTTCCACCATGATGAACATTTATAAGGTCAAAGAAAAAAGTATGAAGTCCTGGAGACCCTCAACATCAATATGCCAAAAGAAGACAAGCATGTAATTCTGGGTGACATTAATGCTAAAGTAGTTACAGACTACCAGACATGGCAGAGAGGCCTTGGGAGGAATGGAGTTGGAAATAGCAGCAGTAATAGTCACTTATTACTGAAGACTTGTGCATCGCATGACTTCTTATCACCAACACTCTCTTCTGTTTACATAAATACAATAAAACTTCATGGATGCACCCTTACAGCAAACATTGGCATTTTACAAACTATGTCATTGTAAAGAGAAAAGGCAGACAAGATGTGAGAGTAATAAAGGCAATGTGTGGTACAGAGGATTGGATTTATCATTGACTTACCTTCTCCAAATTATATATTTGCATTCAACAAAAGCAGCAACCCCAAGGCAAGATGAATACCAGAAGACTTAATGTCAACAGATTGCAGAGCTTTTCTGAGCAGGGATCCTTCATTGCTAACTTGGAAGGAAAGTTGAACCAACAGAGTTGGCAAGAGTGGAGCAGAAAAGAAGTGGGAAATTTTCAGAGATTTGGTGTATAGCACTGCATTTACTCATCTGGGTCAGATCATTCACAAACATCAAGACTGGTTTGACAAAAATGATGGGGAAATTTAGAAGCTGCTAAATGAAAAACAAGAAAGCCACAGGGTTGACCAACAAGGTAGTTCATCCATCTCTGAGAAGACAGCATTTACCTCTATCAAAAGTAAAGTACAAGTGAAGCTTAGAGAAATGCAAGATCTTCGGCTCAGTAGAAGGTAGATGAAATTCAGTGTTATGGCGACAGTAACAATACAAAGTGCTTTTTATGGTGCCTTGAAAGCAATTTATGGGCCAAAGACATAGGGTGTGTCTCAACTACTCAGTACTGTTAGAGTCACATTGATTAATGATAAGGACATGATCCTGGAGAGATGGGTTGAACACTTCCATGGTATTCTCAATAGATTGTCATCAGTCAATACTGAAGTCATTGATCATTTACCTCAGGTTGAAATCAATCCCCTTTCTAGCCAAATTTCCAAATGAAATGATTCTATTCTAGCTGAGATTTACAAGGTGGGGGAGTCCATTGCTCATACAAAAGGTGACTGAATTTTTCCAGGTTATATGGCAAGAGGAGGCTACCTCTAGGAGTTCAAGGATGCCTCAGTTGTCCATCTCTATAAAAGTAAAGGGAATAGATTGTATTAGGATAGTGGGAGGGAAAAATTATATGTATTTATGGATAGATACATAGATACATAGATGGCACAGGGTGAGTTGAAGATGAAGGGGTGATATCTGGAAAATAAAATTAAGGGGTGAGAGAGGATTATACTTGGAGAAGGAGAAAGGGAGAGGTAGAATGGAGTAAATTATCTCACATGAAACAGACAAGAAAAGGCTTTTACAGTGGAGTGGAAATGGGGGAAAGTGAGAGGGAATGAGTGAATCTTATTCTCATAGAATTTGGCTTAAGGAGGGAATAACATACACAATTGGGTATGGGAATCTATCTTACCCTACAGGAAAATAAAGGGGGAAGGGGACTAGAGAGCGGGGGGATGATAGAGGGGAGGGCAGATTGAGGGAAGGGGTAATCAGAAGCAAACACTTCTAGAGAGGGACAGAGTCAAAAGAGAAAATAGAATAAATGGGAGGCAGGATAGGATGAAGGGAAATATACTTAGTTTTTCACAACATGACTACTATGGAAGTGTTTTGCATGACTATACATGTGTAACCTGTATTGAGTTGCTTGCCTTTTCAATGAGGGTGGGCGGGGAGGGAGGAAGGGAGAAAATTTGTAACCCAAAGTTTTAAAAAGACATGGTAAAAAAAAAGAAATGTTACTATGAATAACTAAAGAAAAGAAAAGAAAAGAAAAGAAAAGAAAAGTATGTCAAAATTTGATTGGCTGGAGAACTTCATCAGTATTATGCATCAATTTCTTGATGGCATGCTTGCCCATGTTCTGGATAATGAATGATGCTCTCACATTTTCCCCTACACCAATGTAGGCTGTGGGCTTGCTCCCATACTTTTTAGCATGATGTTTTCACCAATGTTGTCAGACACCTTCAATGAGGATGAATATGGCATCAATGTCAGTTACTGCACTGATGGTAAATTATTTAATTTGATAAACTACAAACCAAGGCTAAAGCAGAGGGAAAGTTGGTGCGTGATTTTTTGTTTGCTGATGATTGTGTACTCAATGCAGCCACTGAAGCTAAGACACAGCAAAATATGGATAGATTCACTACTGATCGTGCTAATTTTGGCCTAATAATTAACACCAAGAAAATATAGGTGTTCTATCAGCCAGCTGCACACCATCCATATTCAGAACCATTGGTTACAGCAAATGGGAAGTTTTGAATACTGTGGGTAAGTTCACTTGACTTGGCAATATATGTTACCAGGGATTACACATTGATGATGAGGTTGATGTGTGTATTGCCAGAGCTAGCTCAATATTTGTGAAACTCCAAAGGAAGGTGTGAAAGAGAAGGTATCAGACAGACAACCAAACTGAAGGTCTACAGAGCCATTATGTTGACCTCATTGTTGTATGCCTGTAAAACCTTGCAAGGAAACTGAATTGCTTCCATGTGAAATGTCTTCGGAATATTCTGAAGATTACCTGGCAGAATAATGTCCTGGACACTGAAGTCCTTTTCCTGAACTAAACTGCTAAGCATTCAAACTCTACTACAGAGAACACAACTCTGATGGGCTGCCAATGTTGCTAGGATGCCAAACATATGTTTGTCTAAAAGGCTATTTTACAGAGAACTCACACAAAGCAAGTGCTCATATGGTGGTCAGAAGAAGTAATGCAAGGATCCTCTCAAGGTCTCTCTGAAGAACTTGGAACTGATTGCATCACATGGGAGGCACTGGCTTAGGACACCCAGTATGGCATGCCCTCATCAAAGAAGGTGCTGTGCCCTATGAGCAAAACAGAATTGAAGTAGCTCAAAAGAAACTTGAGATGCACAAATTTGGAAAATCCACCCCAAATTTTCATATGGACCATTTGTACCTGACCTGTGGTGGAACATTATAAGCTCATATTGGTCTGATCAGCCACAGTAGGACACACTGTAACTTGACTCTAACATAGTGATGCCATTTTGTTCCTCTTTGAGAATGAAGGACAACAATCAACCAACAAACCAACACCCATGACGTTACTCATTCTTCCATCTTTCTAGAATTTCCCCCCAGAGGATTCATGATTAAGTACGGTTTGAAGTAGATGGCCTCTGACATTCCTTCCATTTCAGAGATTCTGTTACATTCTATAATTTTGTGAGGTTGCTACTTGGCAGATTATTGCTCAATATAAAGAAAACTTTGTTAAGAACTAGATGATAAAATATTCAATTGGCTTTCTCCAGAAGTAGTGTGTCACCCATCCTCAGGGATCTTCATTTGGAGACTAGATCAGTAATCGTAATGGATACTGCCAAGGCCAAATCTTTCCTTTTCAGACTCTGAGTTTCTATAATCTCTGCAGCAGGGAAGCCTTCATGAGTAAGGTGGTATTTGAACTTAGTTTTAAAGGTTGGGTTGAGTCTTAATATATGAAGACTGTGGTTTGAGGCATTCCAGGGAATAACAAATATTGTTCACAAAGGTACAGAGGTTGAAAGTAATAGAATTTGTCTTGAACTATAGAATCTGAAGGCAAATTGTGTGAGATAATGGTCAAAATGCATTTTTAAACCAGACTGCAGAGGACCTTTGACAATAGAACAAAGAATTTGTAAATTATACTGTAAGCAATGGAGAGCCATTGATATTTCTTAAGTTGAGGAGCCCACCATCTAATCTGTGCATTAAGAAGATTGATAATGAATTCATATATGCTGCAAAACATATTTTCTTCTACTCTTTATTAAGGTTAGTTTGCATTTTTTCAGCACTTACCAAGTGACTGAGGAAAGATTGCTTGAGGACTTTCTGGCTGAGTGGCAAGATGGAGAAAGCTTAGGAAGTAACAACATCAAATTCCCAGGCATAATCTATAATTGAACCAAACCAATTATGGATAATGAAGATTTTCCTTAAATTAGATAAGTTGAGCTATATAAGTATATGTTTATAATTATTCCTCTGTGTACCCTATGTTTTGATTCTAAAATAGTGCACCATTTAACAATGTTATTATTATGAAATTTAGCACGATTTTATCATGACACTAAAATGAGATCATGTATGCAAAGTGCTTTGCAAAATTTAATGCACTATAGAAATATTGTTGCTATTTTTTCAGTTAACATATTAGCTTTATGCATATAGCTTTAAAGTTTGCAAAGCACTTTACATATGTTATCTTATCTGATCCTAACATCATCCCTGTGAAGTAGGAACTATTGACACCTCCAATTTACAGATGAGGTAACTGAGGCTGAGAGGAGCTAAAAGATTTGCTGAGTGTCACACATATATTATCTTTCGCAGGATTTGAAACTCAGGTGTCCCTGGTAAGTCCAGCACTCTATCCACTGTGCCACCTAGTTACTTCTTGTTGTTGTTATGGGCCTTTGAATGAAATCAAGGAAATATTTAACTATCAATGGTTTACCACACCATATAAACTCAGTGAGATCTGGAATATGGATTTCCATGATGTCCCAATAAAGAAAATTCTAAGACCAGCGGCTCAAATTACTTTGAAGTGACCACAAAGATATCTGAATGAGAAAGGATCCAGTGTACAACTGCTTCTCTGGGTTCTCTCTACATCATTTATTTTCAGGTTTTCTATATTTTATTTCCATTTTTTCCATGGCTGTCTGGTTGAATGTCAGCCAGAGATGATATAGCTATAACTCATTTTCTGATTTTTTATAATAGGACAAAACAGTCAACCCACATGTGACTTGTTGATTTCCTGTGAGTTGGTCATCTGGTTATCCATGGTATTTTCAAGGTCATCATGTCTATGCTTTCTGAGTTAGATTACTCAATACCTGCTTATCTTTTTATACATACTTCAAGGATATATAGAAGGCATTTTTGTTGAAAGGGCAAAAGCTTTTCACAGTCAGAGGGAGTATGGAAAACTAAAGATCCTCCAGCCCCAAGAAACCTTGTTGGGATATAAAATTCTATAGCAAACAGTATGAAAATATTAGCATAAATGAACAGGAAATATGAAATCGACCCTAAGCCAAATGAAAGATAAGATAATGCATTCAAGAGGCAAACCAGAATACAAAGGGAGTGATCAAAAAGAACTCACACCTTTTCCTACAGAAAAGAGTCCTTCCAAGTCCTATCAACAACTCATGAAAGCAGCTCTATCCTTAGAAATGAACTGAATTTAAACGAAGACATGAAACAACACCAGTAAAGCAAATTTTAAAGCATCAAGTAAGAAACAGACCCCATTTTGCAGTAAGAGATCCACTAGAAGTGATACAATTTATAAGTATTGAGCTCCTTACATTGCGAAGCACATATTCAGCCCCAATTTAAGCATCTGAAAAGTAACTCTAAAAAGGAACTGATTGCCAGTATACTGAATGGGAAATAATACAGTGGACCACTGTGCAGTCAGAACATATTTACACACCTGATGGTAGAAACTTATGAATAATCAGAAAGTATTTACTATGCTCGTATTGTGCGTGTATGGGGGGGTGCTGTGTGTAAAGGCAGATGTCTTGGCATTAAACAAAGACATTCTTCAAATCTAAAATCCATTTGGCTTTTAAAACTACTTAAAACCTGGCCCCTTCCTAGCTTTCCAGTCTTATAATACCTTCTTCCTTCCATATATTCTTTGATTCAATGGCACTGGCTTCCTTGCACATTTTCCCACTCTATTTTCACTGATTGTCCCCTGTGCCTGGAATTCTCTACTCCTTCTCCATCTCCATCTTTTGGCTTCTTTGGCTTCCTACAAGTCTCAGCTAAAACCTCTCCTTTTCCAAGAATCATTTCCTGATTCCTCCTTATGACCAGTGCTTTCTCTCTGTGTTTGTCTCTAATTTATCTTTTATATGTATCTATTTTGTACAAAATTGTTTGCATGCTGTCTGTTCCATTATACTGTGAGCTTCTTGGGAGCAGACACTGGTTTCTTGTCTTTATTTGTATCAACTTCAGCATGTTCTGAGTACATACTAAGCACTTAATGCATATTTCTTGACTCTTGTCAAGTGATGTGTAGATAACAAAAAGAAAATTAAGTTAACATTAAGCATTATTTTCATTCACTTGGCAGGATGTGTCATTCATTTGGATAAAAAGTGACTTTGTACAAATTTCTAGAATATATAGGCTAAGATATCCAGGTGGTTTTCTTCTTTGAAAGTATGGGGTCTCATTGATTTTGGTAAATTTTATTCTTAAAAATATTTACACTGTGCTCCATTAAGGTCCTATTCCATTGCATCACTGTGGCATGGAGGAGACCATGGGTACTTGAAGGTAAGTGGAAGACAAACTCCAGGTTGTTGTTCAGCCATTTCATTTGTGTCCTACTCTTTGTGAGTCCATTTGAGGATTTCCTGGCAGAGACACTGGAATGATTTGCAATTTCCTTCTCCAGCTCATTTTACAGATGAAGTAACTGAGGCAAACAGGGTTAAGTGACTTGCCCAGGATCATACATCTAATGTCTGAGGCCAGATTTGAACTGAGCAAGAGGAGTCTTCCTAATTCCAGGACTGGCACTCTATCCACCATGCTGTCTAGGTGCCCCATAATTTAGAAAGGCTTTCAGCACATGATGAGCCTGGTAGAATGGAAAGAAAGAACAATGGATCTGGAGTCAGAAGACCTGGGTTCAAACCCTTCTTATGCCACTTACTGCTGGCATGACTTTGTGCAAATCACTTAACTATCCTGGTTTCCACTTACCTCATCTGTAAGCTATGGGGATTGGATAACCTCTAAGATCCTCTATATTTCTAAATTTATGATCCCATAACTGTGTATATGTTGCAGAGGCCTGACCTAGTTAAATTTTAAGAGGAAACTATGTGGCACAGTGGGATAGAGTGATGGACCTGGAATCAGGAAGGCCTAAGTTCAAATCCAGCCTCAGACATTTACTATCTATGTGACTGTGGGTAAGCCATTTAATCTCAGTTTCCTTATCTCTAAAATATGGATGATGATAGCACCTAACTCCAAGGTTTATTGTGAGAATAACATTAAATAATGTTTGTAAAGCATTTGAAAACCTTAAAGTGCTATATAAATACTAGCTATTATTATTACTAGTTATTAAAGTTATTACCAGGTTGGTCAAAGGGATGGGGTGATTTTTTTAAAGCCACGTTACTCTTAAAGAAGATTTATGTGTTTTAAAGAGGGAGGCATTTTCTGATCTCCATTGATGTTCTTGAGACTCACACTGATGAAATTCAAATCTTTGAAGTATTAAAATATTATATTTTCCCATTCTTTGATCACTCTTCAGATTGGGAATAGGAACTTAAGTAATGATTTTTTTTTTCTTAATAGGAAACTCTCAGATGAGCAAACTCTCTCTATCAATGCAAGTCAGTAGCTTTTCTGCAACTTAGTTTTAGAGAATTGTCTAGAGCATTGGGAATTTAAATGACCCATCACACAGCTAATATGTATCAGAGGTGAGACTTGAACCCAGGTCTTCCTGGTTGTGAGTTCAGCTCTCCATGCATTCTAGCATGCTGCTAGTAGGTCCAAAGAACTAAAGTGCAGTGCAATAACACGTATGCAGTGCAGTTAAAAGCTGTCAAAGCAAAATTGAAGAAAGTGGTAGAGATTCAAGAAAAACTGATGTAAATTCTGCATCTAATACTTATGCACTATTGAATTACCCTGGGCAAATAAAATGTCTCTGCACCTCAGTTTATACACCTGCAAATAGACACAATAATGTGAACAAAATCTATCTCACTGGGTTATTATAAGGAACAAATGAGATTATCTAAAGAACTCTGAAAATCCTAAAGCACCATATCAATATCAATTATTCTTCCATTGGCTAGTTCTTCCCAAGGGCCTTTATTTTGGTGATATGCTCAGGTGGGGTATTCCTCTCCCACCACTATTCCTGACTTACCTCTCACCTTGGAGCTCCTCTCATATTCTGGGGTCTTTTCACCTTCACAGCAGCACTTCATGATGTTGCCCTTCTTCTCCCAGTGGTGAATTCTTTGTGCTGTCTTGCCATGCTTCTATCCTCTAACAGTGGTGCTTCTTACTTTCCAGATTTATTACCATGACTCAGCTGTCTTCTCATTATGGACCTTCGCTCACTGTCTGTGTCTTCTTACTCTGTAATTCCTTTTTCTCCTTCTAAGGGTCCCCTTCTCCCATTAGTAAGTTCCTTCTGGGGTCCTCCATTGTGGTAAAATGCCTCAGGCCAATTATACTTTATTACCCTCCTACCTATGCTTTTGATTTTCTGAACTTTGCCACCATGCCTCTGTATAAATGACTTTTCCTTACCTTCCACCTTTGCAACTCCTATTAGAATATCTTCCTTGAGGGTACAGAATGTTTTCTTTTTGCTTTTATGTATAAACTTAGCCCTTAGCATAGTGTCTGGTAAATAACAAGCACTAACATGCTTTATGGACTTCTGGGAACCAAGATGGCAGAGTAATCAGTAAGTTGCTCTCACCCTCCTATATTGGCTTTGATAAACTTGGAGAATATTGTCCCTGGGAAAAATCCTGAAATAGTGGAGCCAGAAAAAAATGAAGTGCAGCAGTCTTTTAGCTCGGGAGGGTAGGGCAATTAATGGGGAAAGTCTCTCTTGCTGTGGCTGAATGGGACCAGTACAAGACAGGAGACAAGTACAGAGAGACAAGACAGGAGACAGTACGAGACAGCAAGACAGCAGTAAGCCTTTCCTCAGCAAACTAGAGGGAGATCCTGAGCTCCCCAGGTGGAGCAGGCAAGAACTAATGCCAGGTACACACCAGCCAACACCAGGCACACACCAGTCACCACCAGCTCCAGCTCAGCACCAGGTAAACTACCAGATGCCTACAGCCTCTAGTTGCTGACACCTGAGGCTCCAGCATACAAAACCAGTAACCATGCTCCTAGCCCCCAGCACAAGAAGCCTGAGGCAGTACTCCCTGTGCCCCAGAAACAGAGATCAATTTTAAAAGCCAGGAAAAAAAAGTCAAACAACATGACCAAGAAGCAACAAAGTAAAACAACGACTATAGAGAAGTATCTTGGCGACAGGGAAGATCAAAACACAATTTCAGGAGAGGACAACATTGTCAATATACCCACATCTGAAACCTCAAAGGGAGGGTTTGGCCTCAAGCCCAAAAAGCCTTCTTGGAAAAACTCAAAAAGGATTTTAAAAGTCAAATAAAAGAGGTAGAAGAAAAATTGAACAATTCCTTTAAAAATACAATTGACAAAATGGAAAAAAAAGTACACTGAAGAAAACAAATCCTCAAAAGAGTAGAATTGGCCAAATGGAAAAGGAAGTACAAAAGCTAACTGAAGAAAACAATTAATTAAAAATTAGAATTGGAGTCAACTCCAGCCAGCTCCCACTATTCCCTTCCTCAGGTTCCTGGGACCACAGCAGCTCCTAGACCGTAAGCTCTCCCTCCTCTCTGCACCCACTGGCCCAGGGACCAGCCCACCCTCCAGATTGTCCACTTTGGAAATATGGCCTCTGGAGTGCAAGTAGCTGATGAAGTATGCCACATTTTCTATGATATAAAAGTTCAGAAATGTTCCACAGAAGAAGAAATCAAGAAAAGAAAGAAAGAAGTTACCTTTTTTCTCAGTACTGACAAAAAAAATGCATCATTGTGGAAGAAAGTAAAGAGATCTTAGTGGGAGATGTCTGTGTAACCATTACTGATCCTTTTGAGCATTTTGTTGGAAGGCTTCCTGAAAAGTATTGTTGCTACATTTTATATGATGCAAGCTTCGAAAAAAAGGGATCAAAAAAAGAAGAGTTAATATTTTTTTCTATGGGCACCAGAACTAGCACCTCTCAAAATAAAATGATCTATTCAAGCTCCAAGGATGCAATCGAAAAGAAATTTCCAGGCATTAAACATGAATGTCAAGCAAGTGGATCAATAGATCTCAACCTGGCTTGTATTACTGAGAAACTAGTAGGGTCTTTAATTGTAGCTTTTGAAGGATATCCTGTGTAGGTGCCATAAGTTGGAAAGGTTCCATGTTTAATGAATCTTCTTGTTAAATATGTAAAACAAATATACTTAGGCCAGGGTTTCACTGAGGGGGAACTGTCTTGTTCTAGATTAAACTAGACATTATATAAACCTGTATAAAAATAACCCTAAATAAATCTAAAGTCTAAAGTTTCATTGTTTGAATTTTTTTTTTTGCTGCCTGACAATCTAGTTGGCAAGTTGGATTTAAGATTATTGTTTAAGCTCAGGGCTTTTAATTATACAGTTAAAACAAAAGAAAAAAGTGACCAGAAGGACAGGATGGAGAACTAATAGGCATTTTTGTAACTTTGATAGATACTGTCTCTCCTTTGATTACCATTTTCTTCATAATCTGATAGCAACTTAAGCCAACTTAAAAAAAAATTAAAAAAAGAAACAAAGCTTCCTTGAGCTAAATATAAATTGGCTTTAAAGGTTTGAATCAATGCAAAACATTTCTCCTCAAAAATTTCTAAAACCAATACTAATCTACTAAATACAGTCAAATAAGTCAAGTCAGGCTGTCTACTCTACACTTTAACAGTTAATGTGTGATAAAGACTGTCTTAAATTTGTGTACACCAAACAAATTCTCCTCTACAGTAACTTGGTTTGTCAATGAAGACAACAGAACATTGTGTTGCCAAGCTGGGGGAGGGGTGATATCTTGAGTCGTGTATTCTTCAGAACTATCCTGCTTCTAGTACTGGAAACTAAGGAAGATCATTAAACAGATGTTCACTTTGGGACATGGGTAGATTTCTTAATTTCCTATAAATATATGTTGATTGTATGTGAAATGGGTAACAGATATGAAACATAATACTCACCTTAAACATGTACTATATGAAAGCTTTCAGTGATGTAAGGAAGCAATTTTAACTAGTAAAAAAATAGAATTGGTCAAGTGTAAGCTAATGACTCTATGGGACATCAAGAATCAGTCAAATAAATTCAAAACAATGAAAAAAATAGAAGAAAACATAAAATACCTCATTGGAAAAACAACTGACCTGGAAAATAGATCCAGAAGAGATAACTTAAGAATTCTTGGTCTACCTGAAAGCCATGACAAAAAAAAAGAGCATGGACAGCATCTTTCAAGAAATCATCAAGGAAAACTTCCCTGAAGTCCTAGAATCAGAAGATAGTCATGTAAAGAATCTACTGGGAGGCAGCTAGGTGGTGCAGTGAATAGAGCTCTGGCCTTCAAGTCAGGAGGACCTGAGTTCAAATCCAGCCTCAGACACTTAACACTTACTAGCTGTGTGACCCTGGGCAAGTCACTTAACTCAGATTGCCTCACCAAAAAGAAAATAAAAAAGAATCTACTGATCACCTTCTGAAAGAAATCCCAAATAGAAAAAAGCCAAGGAATATTGTAGCCAAATTTAAGAAGTATGAGGTCAAGGAGAAGATACTGCAAGCAGCCAGAAAGAAACAATTCAAATATAGTAGAACCACAGTCAGGATTACACAGGACCTTGTAGCTTCTACATTAAAGATCAGAGGGTTTGGAATAGGATATTATGTAAGGCAAAAGAGCTTGGGTTACAACCAAGGATCAATTACTCAGTGAAATTGAGTATAATCTTTCAGTGGAGGAGATGGACATTAAATGAAATAGGGGACTTCCAGACTTTCCTGAAGAAAAGGTCAGAGATCAATGGAAAATTTAGTCTACAAATATAAGACTGAAGAGAGGCATAAAAATGTGAATAGGAAAGGGAAAATTATATTCAATAAGGGCAAACTGTTTACATCTTAAAATGGGATGATGATATTTTTAACTATTGAGAACTATATCATTATTGCAACATTTATAATAGATACACATAGACAGAGGGGGTGGATTTAAGTTGACTTTGATGTGATGATAAATAACCTAATTAAGTGGCGAAAGGAATTGTTATGGGAGAAGAGAAAAGTAGAAAGCAGAAAAGGGTAAATTATATTACATGAAGAGGTACAAAGACATATTACAGTAGAGGGAAAGAAGGGAGAGAGATGAGCATTGTTTGAACTTTACTCTTATTGGATTTGGCTCAAGGAGAGAATAACATACCCAGTTAGGTATAGAAATCTAACTTGCTTTATAGGCAATAGGAGGTGAAAGGGAAGGGAAAATGGAGGGAGGGGTAGAAAGGAGGGAAGAAGTACTAAGGGAAAAGGGAAAGAAAAGGGAGGGAGCTGATAGAAGGGAGGGAAGATTGAGGGAGGTGCTGGTCAAAAGCAAAACTATAGTGAGAGATCAATGGAAAATGAAAGGGGAAAGAAAAGCATAAACTGAGTGGATAGGATGGAGAGAAAGACACAGACAGTAATCATAACTGTGAATGTCGATGGGAACAGCTCTTCCATAAAATGGAAGCAGGTAGCAGAATGGATTAAAAACCACAATCCTAACAATATGTTGTTTACAAGAAACACATCTGAAACAGAGGGATACACACAGAGTAAAGGTAAAAGGCTGGAGTAGAATATATTAAGTTTAAGCTGAAGTAAAAAAAAAAAAAGCAGAAGTAACAATCCTGCTCTCAGACAAAGCAAAAGCAAAAATAGATCTAATTAAAAGAGATAAGGAAGGAAACTACATCCTACTAAAAAAAACACCATAGACAATGAGGTAATATCATTACTAAACACACATACAGCAAGTTACAGCAATCAAATATTTAGAGGAGAAGTTAAGTCAATTATAGATAGCAAAACCATACTAGTGGGGATCCTCAACCTCCCCCTCTATGAACTAGATAAATCTAACCACAAAATAAACAAGAAAGAAGTTAAGGAGATGAATAGAATTTTAGAAAAGTAAGATATGGTAGAACTCTGGAGAAAATTGAATGGAGATAGAAAGGCACATACCTTTTTCTTGATGATACATGGCACTCCAACAAAAATTGACCATATACTAGGGCATAAAAACCTCATAATCCAATGCAGAAAGGCAGAAATATTAAATGCATCCTTTTCAGATCATTATGCAATAAAAATTATGTGTAATAAAGGGCCATGGAAAGATAGACTAAAATTAATTGGAAGCTAAATAACTTAATCATAAGGAATGATTGAGTCAAACAATAAATCATAGAAACAATCAAGGGTGTCATACTAGAGAATGATAATAATGAGACAACATATAATTTATGGGACTCAGTGAAAGCAGTTGTTAGGGTAAGTTTTATATCTCTAAACACATGAATGAAATAGAGAAAGATGAGATCAATTAACTGGGCATGCAACTAAAAAAATCTAGAAAAAGAGCAAATTAAAAATCTCTAATTAAATACCAAATTAGAAATAGTGAAAACCAAAGAAGAGATTAATAAAATTTAAATTAAGAAAACTATTAAACTAATAAATAAAACTAAGAGCTAATTTTCTGAAAAAAAAAACAATAAAATAGATAAACCTTTGGTTAATTTGATTTTAAAAAAAGAAGAAATCCAAATTACCAATATCAAAAATGAAAAGGGTGAATTTACCACCAATGAAAAGGAAATTAAAACAATAATTAGGAACTTTTTTTGCCCAACTGTATGCCAATAAATTTGACAATCTTAGAGGAAAGGATGAATATTTACAAAAATATTAATTGCCCAGATTAACAGAAGAAGAAATAAAATGTTTAAGCAACCCCATTTCAAAAAAAAAATGAAATTGAACAACAAAAAAAGAAATTAAAAAAAATTAAACAACCCATCAATGAAATCCTTAGGGGAAAAAAAAACCTCTAGGGCCAGATGGGTTTACAAACGAATTCTATTAAACATTTAAAGAACAATTAACTCCAATACTATATAGACTATTTGGGAAAATTAAGTGAAGAAGTCCTGCCAAATTCTTTTTGTGATACAAATATGGTACTGATAACATAAACTGGGAAAAGTCAAAACAGAAAAAGAAAATTATAGACCAATTTCCCTAATGAATATAGATACAATAATTTTAGATAAGATATTAGCAAAAAGATCACAGCAACTTACCATGAGAATAATACACTATGACCAGGTAGGATTTACACCAGCAATGCAAGACTGGTTCTATATTAGGAAAACTGTCAGCATAAATGACCATATCAACCATAAAACTAAGAGAAACCAAATTACCATCTCAATAGATGCAGAAAAAGCTTTTGATAAAATAAAACATTCATTCTTATTAAAAACACTAGAGAGCATAGGAATATATGGAGTCTTCCTTAAAATGATAAGTAGCATCTACCTAAAACCATCAGCAAATATTATATGTAATGGAGATAAGCTAGAAGCATTTTTAATATGATCGAAGTGAAACAAGGATATCCATTATCACCACTGTTATTTAATATGGTACTAGAAATGTTAGCTTTAGCAATAAGAGAAGAAAAAGAAATTGAAGGAATTAGAATAGGCAAAGAAAAAACAAATCGATCACTTTTTGCAGATGATAGGATGATATACTTAGATAATTCTAGAGAATCAAACCACTTGAAATAATATACAACTTTAGCAAAGTTACAGGATAACCCACATAAAATATCACCATTTCTATATATTACTAACAAAGCCCAACAGCAAGAGATAGAAAGAGAAATTCCATTTAAAATTTCTGTTGCCATTATAAAATATTTGAAAGTCTGCCTGCCAAAACAAACCCAAGAACTGCATGAACACAGTTACAAAACACTTTTCACACAAATAAAGTCATATCTAAATAATTGTAAAAACATTAGCTACTCATGTGTAGGCTGAGCTAACATAATAAAAATGACAATTCTACCTAATTTAATGTAGTTATTCAGTGCCATACCAAGCAAACTACCAAAAATTATTTTATAGAGCTAAAAAAAAATAGCACAATTCATCTGGAAGAACAAAAGGTCCAGAATATCAAGGGAACAAATGAAAAGAAAAGCAAGTGAAGGTGACCTTGCTGTTCCAGATCTTAAATTGTATTATAAAGGAGCAATCATCAAAACTACTTCATACTGGCTAAGAAACAGAGTGGTGGATCAGTGAAATAGGTTATGTACACAATACATAATAGTTAATGAGTATAGTAATCTATGGTTTGATAAAACCTAAAGACTCTAGCTTCTGGTATAAGGACTCACTATTTGACAAAAACTGCTTGGAAAACTGGAAAATAGTGTGGCAGAAACTAGGCATAGACCAACATCTTACACTACATTCCAAAATAAAATCAAAATATGTACACTCTTTAGACATGAAAGGTGATACTATAAACAAACTGAGAGCAGGGAATAATTTACCTGCCAGATTTATGGAGAATGGAAGAATTTATCACTAAATGAGAGAGAACATTATAAAATGCAAAATGGATAATTTTGATTACATTAAATTAAAGAGTTTTTGCACAAACAAAGCAAATGTATGCAAGATTAGGAGGGAAGCAGTAAACTGGGAAAGAATTGGAAACAGCCAGTGTTTCCAATAAAGGCCTCATTTCTAAATATATAGAGAACTAAGTGAAATTTATAAGAATATAAGTCATTCCTCAATTGACAAATAGTCAAAAAGATATGGACAGGCAGTTTTCAGATGAAGAAATTAAGCTATCTATAATCATATGAAAAATGTTCTAAATCACTACTGATTATAGAATTGTAAATCAAAACAACTCTAAGGTACCACATCACACCTATCAGATTGGCTAACATGACAAAGCAAAAAAACTGATAAATGCTGGAGAAGATGTGGTAAAATCAGAACATTAATACATTGTTGGTGGAGTTGTGAATTGATCCAACCTTTCTAGATAGCAATTTGGAACTATGTCCAAAGGGATATAAAACTATGCATACCCTTTGACCCAGCAATGGCTATCCTAGAGCTGTATTCCAAAGAGATCATCCAAATGGGAAAAGCACCCACATGTACAAAAATTTTATAGCAGCTCTTTTTGTGGTGGCCAAGAATTGGAATTTGAGGTGATGCCCATCAATTGGGGAATGGCTGAACATGTTATGGTATATGAGTGTAATGGAATGCTATTGTGCTATAAGAAATGATGAGGAGGCAGACTTCAGAAAAACCTGGAAAGACTTGAATGAACTGATGCTGAGTGAAGTGAGCAGAACCAGGAGAACATTGTACACAGTAACAGCCACTGTGTGTGACGACTAACTTTGATAGAATCATCTCTCCTTAGCAATGCAAGGATCCAAGACAACTCCAAAAGACTCATGATGGAAAATGTTGTCCATATCCAGAAAAAGAATTACGGAGTCTGAATGCAGATCAAAGCATATTATTTGCTTTCTCTTCTTTTTTCTTTCTTTCTTTCTTTCTTTTTTTTTTGGTTTGTTTCTTCTTTCTCAAGGTTTCTCTCATCGGTTCTAATGCTTCTTTACAATATGATTAATGTGAAAATCAGTTCAGTATGAATGTATATGGAGAGCCTATATCAAATGGCATGCCATCTTGGGGTGGGGGGACGGGAGAGATGAGAAGAAAATTAGGAATTCAAAATCTTATGGAAGTGAATGTTGAAAACTAGAAATAAATAAATTTAAAAAATAAAAAAATCCTTTGTAACTTGCCTCATTATTATTATCATTATTGTTGTTATTTTTTTTGGAGAGTCAGGTTTAAAGGGTGAACCGTACCTGAGTGAGTCAAGCAAGTGGAAGACTTTGTCAGCCAATGACAAGGCATTATATGAAACTCCTTCCAGATGGTTCTAAGAAGTCCTAGATAGGGAATCTTCAGGGAGAGAAGGAGGCACCCACAATTACCCAAGAAATTCTTTGAGGGAGAAAACAGGTTACTAGATTCATGCAAATAATATCGTGGAAGATAAATGCCTGAATCTCTTCCAGTTTTAACATTCTACAATTTTAAACTTTGGAGACTAGTTGTTGAGCCAATTTTAGGGAGTCAGGTAAGATTGGTACATGAGGAAGGGAACTAAGAACATTAAATTCTGTGTTGTATGATCAAGAAAGGAATGGAGTCATGCATGTGACTCATATATACCATGTATGGATAAGTAAATGCTGTGAGTAATCTCAGTGTAGGATTAAAATACTAAGATTTTGGGTAACAGGTGTTTTTTTCCCTATGGGAAACTTACTCTTAAATGGTGGCTCTGTCTTAAAACACCCGCAGAAACTCTTGCTTCCACTATTACCATTTGTAATGGCACTCACCTAAAAGTACTGTTGATGCAGATGTTGATAGCATCTTAATTATATTGTCTTTAATAAAATATATAAATAATGATGAGGATGATAAATATAAGTAAAAAAAAAAACTACTTTATAAAAGACATAAGCTTCCACAATGACTAAGAAAAATGAAACTATATCCAGTCTACCTCTAATTACTCTTTTTAAGGAGAAGTATAGTGCAGATAGGAAGGAGGAAATATGTATTTAGATTGACTTTAACAGTTTCTTCCTTAAAACTTAATCGAAGTTTTAGCATTTAGATATATTCATGGTCATATACGAAATGACTAGGACCATGCATAGTGTTGGATTTTGGAAACTTGGAAGGAAGGTAAAATTCAAAGATGCAAAGTGTGTTTTAGAATTGTAAACCAAAACAACTCTGAGATACCACATCACACCTATCAGATTGGCTAACATGACAAAACAGGCAAATGATAAATGCTAGAGAAGATGTGCTAAAATTGGAACATTAATACATTGTTGGTCGAGTTGTGAATTGATCCAGGCATTCTGGAGATCAATTTGGATAAGACATCATAACCAGATATGGCAGAGAGTTCTTCCTGAAGGGTGGATGGAAAATGAAACCAGATAGAACTAGAAATATAGGAAGCTATGGCAAGGAAGAGTCAGAAATCAGGAAAGATTGCAGTATCACAGATTTAATATAGGAACAAAAAAGATTTTTTTTTGAAATTGAGGCAACTTCTTCAATTATGAGGTATATTCAAAATTTCTTCCAGCCTCAGGAGCCAAATCCCAGGAATGACATGGCTTCTTCCATGTGTCCAGCTCTGTGCACTGAATTTAAAAACATGTTATGTTTCCCAGCCACCTGTCCCACACATGATTTCAATAGCTTCCATGAGTTCATAAGATGACAAGTCCTGTTTTCACAACAATAATAACTCATACTCAAAGGCTGCCTTAAACTTTGCAAAACCCATTTTCTTTCTGCAGCTATGGTATCTGCCCTGAGACAATGCATCCTTCTAAACTTGGAGTTTTCTTACCTGCCTATCTCAATGTAAACCTGTCAACACTTTTCCTTTATTGATGTATAATACCTCAGCCTCCTATCTGTGGCTTAAAGAAATTGAACTCCTTGAAAGGGAATGCCTTTTATAGAAAAGTGAAATAGTTTTACTGCATATTATTACATTGAGACATTACTTTCTCCTTACTTATTCTCAAGTTAGATGATTTAATGAATAATCTCATTTTAGTTTTTCTAAATTAATTTAAGAAATTTATTTATTTCTTCTTCCATCTGTAACTTACTACTTTGAATGTAATGCTTTAACTGTCTTAGAGAAGTGCTAGAGTACAGTGGAAATAACATTTTTTTCTGGAGTCAGAGGATCTGGGTTCAAATGCCATTTTTGACATTTACTACTTGTAAGACCTTGAGCAAATAATTCAGCCTCTCAAAAACTCATTTTATTCATCTGAAAATGAATGAGTTGAATTTGATGACCTCTGAGACCTTTTTCCAGCTCTAGTGTTATGATTCTACGATCAATTTTCATGGCACTGCATGTAATACAAGTTGTGAATGTCCATTTCTATTATCCAGTGTGGTAGATGGAGCTGTTCCCCAAATCCTGAAAAAGTCAAACTCTATCCTTCCCAAACTGGATTAATTTTTTAAATCTTTCTCGTTACTTGAGTCCATGGTCTTACATTTGACAGCTATGTTCTTTATCCTGAGACTGGCATATCTTAACTTATCCATTTTTTTTCTTCTACCTGAGAGTGGCATCTGATCAGAACAACTCTCTGTGACATCTCTCTTGGTATGGGAGAAGAACAACAGGGCACACTTGATCCTGGTGGCATGAACCCTCTCAAAGCTCCAGATTTCCTCTTTCCAACTGAGAAGATACATGTCCCCTATGTCCTCTTCAGCTCTCCTGCCAATTCACAATCTCTTCAGTAAGCCTGGGTATTAAACAAGGATGTTGGGGGGAAAATCTCTGTGGAGTTCTTCTCTACTGAAGTCTCCAGTGACAACTTTTACTCATCATCATAGCAGGTTTTGCTCGATAAAACACATCAGCAATTGTATCCTGCTGTTTCAAACATATTAGCACTGGTAATTGGGGCAGTATATCCTGAATCAGCACTTTGCCTGGCCAGGGTGAGAAGTGGCTTAATGCATTGAGGAACCCTGAAGTGTCAAGTGTTATTCAGGCTGCGAGGGAAAGAGACTGTTGACAGAAATGAGAACTCTGACCCATAGCACCCATACTATATACTTGATCCTTGTTGCCAAGCAATGCATCAATAAGTAAATAACAATTATGATTTTTGGAATATATATTATTTTAAAAGGTAGAGGCAACTTGTGCTCTCCATTTCTGTTACATGATGAGGACACCTTGAATGGATCTCTTTATTTTTCTTTTCTGAAAGATTCAGGTTTTGCTGTACCAAGATATTACATCCTGTTTAATTTGCTTCTATTCAGGCAGTAGTAGGTATCACAGCATTGAGCCTTGGAAGATGGGGGTGGTTTGTTCTAACCACTTTACATTTTTATAAAATCACAGTTCACTCTGATTGTCATCTTCATTAATAGCTCCCAGGCCCTTCAGTTGCAGCAAAATTTAAATGTAGAGAGAAAATGGATTTTTCTTAAATGATTCACATTGCTGTGTATAAAAATAGCCTTAATGAAAGAAGATCAGAGCTGTTCCCATCGATGCAACAAAACAGAGCATTTATGCAAATATTCCTATAAGTGTTTCCATTATCAGACTATTCTTCATTGATTCACGCGACAACAATATCAACTTGATACCATAATGAGTCAGAGAGATGCTCTAAAGTAAACTTTTTATTTGATCAAATAGAACTCAGTGACTTGCTTTATTATAACGAGGAACCCCTTGGTTCACTAGATAACTTACAGCTGCTTTCATTCATAAAAAAGAAAGAAAATTAAACTGCACCCAAATCAGAGTAGAGATAGATGCTTCTCAATTCTCTAGTGTGGCAAAGCAGCTCCATAAATGAGTGCTGGGTGACTCAACAGCAGACCTCAGAATAGAATATTCCATGGCATCTTCCTACTCTTTGCATTAAATTATCTTTGAAGTCAATATGCAGTAATAGTGATGAGTATGAGTAACTGCTTACATTTGTCTAGGGCAAAGTTTGCCAAGTATTTTTGCATATATTATCTCATCTGATCCTCACAAAAATTTGTGAAATAGGTCAGGTAAATGATATAGCCATTTTTTCAGCTGAAGAAACTAGAGAGGTAAACAAGAATATATGGCAACTTATGTTACATGCAAATGCTTCAAAAGTGATGTATGAATGGGTTAGATCACAGAATCACACATCCATCTCAGAGTCCATCTAGTCCAACCCTCTCATTTTATACATAAGGAAACTGAATTTCAAAGAGGTTCAGTTATTTGTACAAAGTCTTTTTTTGTTACACAAAGGTAGGAACTGCTGACCAAACCCATAAGCTAGTGAATAGAAGAGATAAGATCCAAACTAAGGTTTCTTTCAAAATCTACTCAAGATCTCTCTTAAAGAAATCTGGAATGGTTTCTTCTTTTGACAAAATTATAAAGTCGATAAAGACAGACTTCAGAACTCTTTAGATGCTCCTTTCATCCATTGCTATTCCCTTAGAATATTTACCTCCCAACCCAGATAGTGATTCTTGCTCCTACCAACTTACCCATGTTGTTTCCAATTTCTTTAAGGCCCTTCTTTCTGCTTTGTAGCAGGTATGATTAATTTATCTGCCTTCTGTACTCAGAATAAATTGCCTCCTGAATAACAAAATATAAGGTTCCTTAAAGGAGAACCTTCTGCTTAGAATGTCAGGGAAAGGGAATTATCTTAGGTCTAATGGGTCATTTATTGCTGCTAATAAGATATAAGTGACCCCCTTATGTAAAAGTAACATGGGAGATATTTTTTTAACATGGAAGATTATAATATCCCCTCTGGTTTCTTCTAGGGAGCAGAAATGGGGACTTAACCTGCCATAGGCGGGGGTTAAATGTCTGTGATTGTGTGAATTAAAGCTTCTTGAGCTATGAAACACAGAACTGCCAGAAGTGAAGACGCATCTGATCACTCATATAAGTTTGAAAATTGGGGGCTGAAAAGCAAAGAAGCTAGAGATAAGAGGTAGGGTTATGATCAAAATTGTGAATCAGTGATAGCACACTGAAAGATTTTTAAGAGTAATCAAGGATAAATAGTCTGTTAGGGGAAAATTCTTAGTTACCTGAATTTAACTATCATCTAAATTCAGATAACTCCCATAGCTAGCCCTTGTCTCTTTTCAGAGGTCTAGTCATGTTATCTCCTACTACTTACTGGATATTTAAAAATGTATGTCCTGTAGACATTTTGAAGTCCCATATCTGAAACAGAACTAATTATCATCATATCCTACTCACCCAAAAGATGCTGATTCTAAACTTCCCTGTTTCTGTTGAGAGCACCACCGTTCTTTCAGGCACCCAGATTCACAACCTTGACTTTTTCCTTTACTCTGCCAATAACTCTATATAATTAATTATTTGCTGCTAATTCTTGCCATTACCTCCTCTACAACATCTCTCACATCTATTTTATTGTCTTTAAAACTCACAGAAATACCACATTAGTTAAGGTACTTAGCATTTCTGATCTGAGCTATTGCCACAGCCTCCTAATTCATTGCCCTGTCTTTTTCCTTTCTAATCCAGTTTACACATAATTGTAATTGGGCTTTAAGGTCCTTTAGAACCTGGCCTTAATATACCTTTCCAAATTTATTATACACTACCTCGTTTTCTTAATCTCTTGTATAATCAGACTGATTTTATTATTTTTGAAAAATAATCTATCTCTCACTTCTGTGTCTTTGCACTGGCTGCCCCCATTCCTGGAATCTAGTCCTTCCTTATCTCAACTTCTTATAATGTTTTGTATCTTTTAAAACTCAGCTCAACTATTAGGGTACTCTCCTTAAAAATTACGTATTTTATTTATATTAATTTACACACACACACACACACACACACACACTCACACACACACATACACATACACACAAAGTCCCAGCATTGCCTAACAGATAGAATGCTGGACATGGAGCCAGTAAGACCTGGTTTAAAATCTTGTCTCTGACACACACAGCCTGTGTGGCTCTGACGAAGTCAATTAACCCCTCAGAACTCTAGACAACTTTCTAAGACTGTAAGTTACAGGGAAGGTACCAGCCTGCATTGAGAGGAGTTTCATCAACCAAGAGCTCCTTATACTGGTAAAAAAAAGGCAGCCCAGTCCCCATCCCTAACTGTGTATACCTGTTATCCTTCCTGATAAAATGTAAGTTCCTTGTGAGCAGGACTTGTTTCATTTTTGACATTTGTATCCCCAGTGCCTAGCATTTAGAGGACACTTTATAAATATTCACTGATAAATTAACTGATAGACAACACAGAAATTAAGAAAATCTGAATTTCACAGAGAATTGGTGACAATTTTCAGCATTTTTGTTTCTTATGGAAAAGGGAGTCTTTTAATTCTTAGCACATTAGAGGTTGGCTTTACCTTCTCACTCCCACTAAATTAGCTTAAACTCTTTGTTGACGTTAGTAGCATGTCAAAAACAGTGTCTTAACTAAACTTTTTATCTAATCAATATTGCATAGTGTTTTGTACATATTAGACAATCAATCAATCTACAAGCATTTATTAGATCTTTACTATGTGGCAGGCATTCTACTAAGCACTATGGATACAAGGACAAGAGTGTAATAGTCTTTGCTCTCAAGTAGTTCACATTTTGACTGCGGAAAGGGAAAGGAGTAAGTACTCATAAAAAACATGGACGTATAAAGATATGTATACATATATACATATTTACACATATATGTATGTGGGTCTGTGCATATTTATATGATATATATGTGATATATATATGATATATATGTGCATATATATATGATACATACAAATCAAACACAAGGTGACCTTGGATGAGAAGGCACTAGCATGTGGAGGGAAGACCTCAAGTATGGGGGTGGGGTTGAAATGAATCAATTGTTAATTGTTGATCACTATTACCTTTGGAGGAAATAGTTATTTCTAAGTGGCAGCAGGCCAATGGGTAATATCCATGAAACAACACAGGGAGCTGATAGTATTGAGTTACTAATTAAGACAGTCCCAGAACTCTGGGTGCATTCCTTACCAATTCACCCTACTCTAGTAATAAAGCATCAGTGCTTCTTTTCATTCTGATTCACTGATACTGCATTACCTAATTAACGGAAAAATGAAGTAAAACTCCTAGGGTTTCCTGAGATTACACCTTCCCACTTTATACTTTTACTCAGATGAGTCAGCAGGTTTTCTTTGTCCTCATTGATATGATATTCATAAAAAGAAAGAAAAGAAATTCAGATCTGAAAGCTGACAGTAATTTATTTACTCATATTTCCTCTCTAAAGCAATCTGTTATTTGACTCATTTCATATAGTTCTATCTTTGAAGAATATACAAGTTATTATAAAGACCTTGTGAGCAAAAAGAAAGACACTGTAAAAAAAAAGATGCATAAAATACTAGATATCTGTGATTTTTAAATATGTCCTTTCCTTGTTAGTGTTAGAACTCAGAAAAATAAATTGTACTATTTTTCCCACTTTTATTTTCTGTTGTTTTCATCTACTTTATTCTGTTGAGATCAATTGTTTCTCCCATTGTTGCTAAAGTTTCTTTTCTAGAATTCCTCCTTTTTTTTCCTCTCCATTTGGCTCTAGCCTGGGTAGCTTCATATGTATACAGTATTTCGAATCTGTATCAGATATATTCGTTGCATTAATGGGTTTTTAGAGAGATAATATAATCCAGGGGTGGGGAACCTGTGTCCTTGAGACCACATGTGGCCCTCTAGGTCCTCAAGTACAGTTCTTTGACTGAATCCAAACTTCACAACAAATCCTTTTATTAAGGAGTTTGGACTCAGTCAAAGGGCCCCACTTGAGGACTTAGAGCACACATGTGACTTCAAGGCTGCAGGTTCCCTACCCTTGAATAAGCTAAAGCAATTTCTCAGGGCACATAGCACAATGTTCAGTCATGATGCTGCCACAATAATTATGTTGTATATGTTTTAAATTATTATATTTGAAAATGTCAAAAATTCATATAGGAAGTGAGCATGTAACAATGCCATCAGCTTTTGTTATATATCCTCAAGAATCAACTGTTACACATGATAATCAATGCAAATTATTCGATGTATAAAATACCAGTCTAGTCACTGAAGGGACAATTTTGTTTTAAATAACAGGATACATGTGTGCACTTGTACACATATGAATCACTTATGGATATTTTAAATGACTTCCATTAATTACATGTCATTTGATGACTATTTATTACCTTCTATGTGAAAGGCACTGTGATAAATAATGAGGCCACAAAGATGAAAAATTACATAGTTCTTGTCACTAAGGAATTTTCAAATTTAGTTGTAGAAGGGTGTGACAAACAAATAGCTATAATACAAAGTTGACTTTAATAAGAGGAAAGAAGAAGGTCAAAGTGACCTAAGATTTTTGACTGGAGGCATCAGATGACTTTATGAGGATGTTGGTTTCTAAGCTGAGCCTTTGGAAAGAGAAAGCTTTTTAACAGGTAGGGATAAGGAGGTTATATATGCCAGTCATAGGAAGCAGAATGTATTAATGTTCAGATGTAGGAGAGTGCAATATGAAGGATTTAGCAACTCAAAGGGCTTAGCAAGAATGTAGTGTTAGATTAATAGGCATAACATGAAACAAGGCTAGAAAAATAAAATGTAACTAGATAGTATTAGGTTAACTCATTTGGGTCAGGAAATCATGAGGGGGGAATGAACAGGCAATGACAAGGTCAGAACAGTATTATGGTCATTTTGACAGCATGTTCAAGGTTTACTGAAGAAAGGAACTGAGGGACAGTGAGCCAGGAAACTATATAACAGTTGTGGTAGGAGGTGGTTGGGCCACAGATAGAGATGGTTACAGTATTAGAGAAAAGAGACATATTTGAGAGGTTCTGTGGAACTTGAATCAACAGGATGTGGCAATCAATTGGAAGTAATGTTGGTGGTGGGTAGAGAGTAAAAATAAAATAACTGAGATTTCCAGCCTTGGTGACAAGGAGGATAGTGGTATCATTAATAGAAATATGGAAGTTGGGAATGAGTCTAGATGACCTTAAAACTTCCTTCAGGCTCTAAAATCCCATGAACTGTGATCAATGTAAATATAACCAAGTTCAAACATGTCAAAAGAATTCAATACAAAGGAGCAATTGGAGTCAAGTGGAGTACTGGTAACAGGAAATAAGTTTGACATTGAATTTTGAGGGTGGGCAGGGACCTGAAAGAGAAGAAGTTGGGGAGGTTGGAGCACAGAACTTTTCAAGAGTTGGTAATGTCCAGAACTTCTTGTGAACAAAGTGGCAAACAATAATGTTGGTGTTACTCAGTCATGTACAACTCTTCATGATCCCATGGAGCATAGCACACCAGCCCCCTCAATCCTCCATTATCTCCCAAAGTCCATTTTACTTTCACGTTCATTATTTCCATGACACTGTCTATCCATATCTTCTTCCATCCCCTTCTCCTTTTGCCTTTAATCTTTCCTAACAACAGGGTCTTTTCCGATGAGTCCCATCTTCTCATTAGGTGACCAAAGTGTAAGTATTTAAGCTTCAGTGATTAGCATTCCATTGAATAGCTTGCTGCTTCAAGCCAGTCTCTTGTTTCCTCCCATTGTTTTCTACAATGGATTGAATTTTGGTCTCAATGCTATGTATGAATACTGTTTCACTCAAATCAGTCTAGGTAGATTGTTGATTATATCAACACCAGGGGAAAAGGAAATTTGTGAGTTCTCCATAGTCTCAGAAGAGTTATAATGTATGTCCTACCCTCCCCCTACCTCAACACAGAGATATTTAAGGGGGTAGGATGAGTATCCCGGCTGACTCAGAAGTAAACCTTTTTGTTTACTTAAAGCATTTTACACACTTTCAGAAAGTCATCAAGTAATCCTCCAATCATTTTCATTGCCATTTTAGTATGGCCCATTATAATTGTGTGAGTAAAGTATCCTTGTTCTTTCTATAGAATCTGAGTAAATGCATGCCCATCCAATACCTGGACCTTAAAGGCTAAGTTAAGGAAAGAGTTTTCATCAAGTCATTCAATTCCTCAACATTTTATTTTATTTTTCAGATGTGTATCTTATTTTAGTACAAGTTTACTGTGTTGAGCAGATAAACCATTGGCACTGTCTTCTACATAGTTTCATGACTCATTACTGCCATCCTGTGGAAGTCTTTCATAGAAGTAATTTTAGGCAGAGACTAAAGCACTAGTAAGATTTTTTTTTAATTGAGCCTACCGATAAACTTGTACTCCAATGCAATTACTTTAGAATTCACGACGTTTTCCCATATATCTATAACCATTTTACATATTCTCTGGCCCTTGGATATAAAATAATTGTATTAGATTATGTTTGATTTTATTTATGCTGTTATGGAATTGTTAGCATATCTTTACTTAGTCATATATTTACTCAGCTTCTTTATTAATATGCCTGTGTTGTAAATATTTCTTTTTTTTTTTCTTTCTGAGCTAGGTTTGAATCCCTGCCCTGCCACTTATAACCTATAAGTTATGACTTAGGGTAAATAATTTAATTATGCTGGGCCTTAATTCCCTTATCTGTATGATGGAATTGGATTAAGTAAAACCTAAGGTCATTTATAGATCTTAAAATACCGAGTCCCCTTAACTTTTAATATCTCTGTTCTTTATCTGAAAATTAAGGCGTTGGACTAAATAATGCCAAAGGTCCCATCTGCCTCTAAATCTGTTATCTAATTAAAACAAGAATTCTTAATCAGGGGTCTGTGAACTTCTTTCTTTTTTTTAACATATGTTTTGTTAACTATATTTCAATATCATATTATGTATTTTTATGTGCTTTAAAAAACAGTATTGTGATTAAAGGGGCCATGTTTTTTTTAAAGGATAAATATTCCTGAACTCAAGTTCTTTTGTCAACTTAAACTCTTATTGTTAGAAAATATTTTTTTCTTCTAACAAGGATTAACAATTATTTATTTTCATTTATACCTCTTCTCTGTCCCTAACTTCTATTCAGTGATTCCTCTTTGTATGCCCTGTTCCTTTTTTTAATGACTTTTAAATGATTGACTATAAACAACATACAGACAGAACCAATTAAGCTTGTTTTGAAACAACTTGCATTTAAATAAATGAAATTCCATCCTAAAATGTCATAGCAACTTGTCATTATGGCTTCTAAGTCTCCATCAAGATTCCTTGTCCATTTTTTATCATTCACCTTTCACTTTCTAAGACTGATAATTGCTGCCAAGGAAAAGGGGATTGCTGTCTATGTTTCCTTTTTAACTAAGGGGCCCATTTACTCTGGACTCATACATGTGATTCAATACTGGGTTGCTTGGCCTATACTGAGAGTGAGCTTAGAGTCCTTTTTCTCACTCTCTTTAGCTCATTAAATGTCTACCCTGCAACCTATGAAAGATTGACTTATAGCTTATGTTATGACTCATATGTTATCCTTAAAATTTTTTTTTTTGTATTTTTTCCCTTAAAATGGGGAGTAGAAAGGAACTAACTATACAAATGAGGTATGGGTCAGGGCAACAACAACAGAAACAACAAAGAAATGTTAGAAGACATAGCACACATTGATAAAATTTAAGAAATAAGTAATGTGTACCTTATAATTATTGTTATACATTGGCAGAAGATTGAATAACACACATCAGAACATAAAGTAGTTTGTGAAACTACTGAATAGACTTGATCATATTTTACCTCATTTCTACTATAACATGATTTGTCTGACCCCACTCTCTCAGTCCAGGCCCGTTACATTTTACTCCCCCTGCAGGGTTCTCCAGCCCCCTGAAGAGGTTGTCCAATCTGCCACTGTCTTGAGCACCCACTGAATGTATTCCTTAATTTTTAGGGTCCATTTTAGGTCCCAGTGACTAGCACCAATTAATTATTTTACATCAGATTAACTTTTATAGGAGGATATTTACTTCAATGATGTGTGTATATGTATGTATATGTGTGTATATATATATGTGTATGTGTGTATATATGCATATGTGTATGTACGTGTGTGTACACACACACATGCACATATATACAGGCAATGCACCAATAACATCAGGAATGTAATCTTACCTATAACGCTTCAGTCTCTGGAGAAAATGATGGAGTTGGGTTCATAGGTTAATCCAGTTACTATATAACCTTCAAGTATATGATGCTACATTTGTATACCCAGACGCTCCCCAGGGCGTCACTGGTGGGCAGGTTGCAATATTCAGTCAGAATTACGAGCAAGGAAGTTTGGGATGCAGGCAATTCCCCCTACATAGCCAATAGTCCAATGCAGAATGTCCATGTATACACTAATTGTTAAGTTTCCCAGAAGTAGGTACCCAGCAACTTCAATATGGTTGATATTATCTTAGGTGATCTGTCCAAGAATCTCCCAGCCATCGTTCTACAAGTCACCATTTTCTCCAATAACTAAAATTTTCCTTCCTATCAGTCATCTCCATTCAATGACTCCATGACCTCTCAAACTTACAAGGTCTCTTTCAAGCTTAGTAATATCCATCTTAAGAATGATATCTGGCGGGGCAGCTAGGTGGTGCAGTGGATAGATCACTGGCTCTGAAGTCAGGAGAACCTGAGTTCAAATCCGGCCTCAGACTAAACACTTCACACTTACTAGCTGTGTGACCCTGGGCAAGCCACTTAACCCCAATTGCCTAAAAACAAACAAACAAAAACAAAAGAATGATATCTGGTTACAAAGTGAAAAAGACAGCCAGGGCACAAGCTCATATGAGACAGGCTGCCGTTCTTCCCATTCCCTCATAGGAGATCTAGTGACTGAAAGAACTTTTTGTTACACAGGTAATTCTAGAGAAGAAAGAAAGACAAAAGTTTTCTTTTTAAATGATCCAATATCTTCACCCCCACAGTCAGCTTCATTGGAGAACTCCAATGAACTATAGGGAGTTTATTGCATGATACCAAAGCCCCAAGTGTTTTTAGTAATGAGTCACACATGCCAGAAATAGTAAACCTCCCCATCTCAAAGAGTTAATATCTTATAGTTCTGAGTTAAGTACATGTAGTTAGCCAAAAGAAATCAAGAAATCTTTGTACAAGCTCTGTGCAACTTTCATTACACTCTTCTATGGTCATAATTAGATTTCCTTTTTGGAAGGAATAAGAAATAAGAGAAGTTAGCTGTCTCAGTCTTAACTGTGGTTTCTTAGGATACCTGATTCCCACAATTAGGGATGATGTTAAAATGTCACAACTAGATTTAAAATCACTAACACAGGGCTACTTTTAGGAAAAATTGTGAAGTAGAACAGCTTTATGTTTTGTACCTGCTCAATTTTCTTTGTTGTTATTGAGTCACTTAGGTAGGTTGTACCTTGTTCTCTGTTACCCTATTTGGGGTTTTCCTTGGCAAAGTTACTGAAGTGGTTGGATATTTCTTTCTGCAGTTAATTTTACAGATGAGGAAACTGAGGCAAGCAGGATTAAATGACTTGCCTGGAGTCACACCTCTAGTTAGTGTCTAAGGCCAAAGTTGAACTCAGATTCTCCTCACTCCAGGGCTAAGACTCTATCCAATGTGCCACCTAGCTGCCCCCTTCTCAATTCTTTTTACAGGTCCTCATTTACCCCCTCCTCCTCTTCTTAAGCTAACAATCCCCTCCACACACACACTTAATCTGTGTTTCATCAAATCAAGAAAAATTGCTCATTGTTGGAAAGACTATGAAAAGATTGTGGTCTCAGTTGAAAATATTTAAAAATACTACTCTTCCTTAGGAGAATGGGGAATTTTTTGAAGGCAAAGAATGCCTTAATATCAAAAGAGATTAATTTCTAATGTTGGGATTTTTGAAACTCTATCAGATCAGTAGGGAAAATATTTGGTTGCAAGATGATATTTGAATTATCTCTCAGATGACACTATTTAGAAAATTATTGCTGTTCTAATTCAAAATCATTTTTAACTTTTGTAGCCTTTGTTAAAACCACTGAATTCAGGTCATCTGAAACCATTCTTCCCCTATTATAGATCTTTCCCATTGGTAGGTAATCATGACTTTATCCCATCAAAGTGAGAAGGAACTTACCAAAATCTGCAGTTCTATTGAAAGTAGTGTATTCTGAGAGAAAATTCATGTCTGAGGTACATTCACATTATAAAATGTTAAAACTGGAAGAGGTCTTAGGCATCTGACCAAACCTTTCATTTCTATAGATTCTTTCCATCTTTGTAGATATTCTTGTCTCTTGGATATACCTTGATAGAGTATATTTGTTACTATTTTAATGTAGCCTCCTCTTCATTCAGACATGTTCCCCCTTGCCTCCTGTTGTGGCTTGACCCCCCAAGCCAAATTTCCTGAGCCCAACATTCCATCTTTTGCTCTAAAAATTGTAATCAAATCAATACTGTGACTGAATCTCAAAAGGTTGTATCAATTTTTCCACTGAAAGGCTTTTTGATCATTCATTCCAGAACTCCATTTCCCTACCACCATTCACCTAAATGTGTTGTCTCCTGAATTAGAATGTAAGCTCCTTGAGGGCAAGGGCTGTCTTTCCTTTCTCTTTTTATCCCTAGAACTTAATGTGATACTTGCCATAGAGAAAGTTTTTAAAAAACGTTGTTTTTTTTTTGTAATTATACCAGAGATGTCAAAGATTGTCTATTTGTCTACATTCTGGTAAGGACCTAGAGTCAAGGAATGTTAAATTGGAAGAAACTTTAGACATTCAATCCAAACCTTTCATTTCTATAGCCTCATCTCCATCATTAAATGACAGGGTGTATCTATTAACATTTTAATATTCAGAAGATGTCAAAATCATCCATCATCAGTAAAGAATGTGAGTTGAGTTGGAATGGTGGTAGGTTAAAGGTTTCTTTTTCCTTCTTTTTTATCCAGTCACTGATCTTTGAGATCAGCAGAACATATATACAAATGGAGGCTGAGTATCATCTATTGCTACAAAATAGTGAGATTTTCCCCCTCATGTGTTTTGGACATATGTTTTTCATCCAGAACCTCTGTTTCATTAAGCACCATGCCCTAAACAAATTAAAAGTTTTCCAAGATTTAGTATTGGTAGAAAGCAGCATATGATATTAAAAAGATAGATCATTATCATTATGTTACAATGGTAGTAGGAATATATATATATACACATATAGAGATACATATACATATTTATATAGTTTATATACTTAAAGGTTTGTTACGTATATAATATGTTTACATATTCATTTATACAGATATATGTATATGTACACACATGTATATGTGTATATATCTATATATCTCCAGGTATGTATATCTTTAATGTTTGCAAAATATTTTTTCATATATTATCTTAGCTGAATCTCCTGACAGCCCTGCTAGGTAGGTGCTATTATTATTCCCCTTTAACAGCTGAGGAAATTAGATTGGTAGAAGTTAAATGACCTATCTAAGGTCACACAAGGGTGTATGTGTGTGTATTTGTGGTATGATATTTTCTATATTATATTGTTATTTATATAATATCATAAAGATATTATGATATATAGTGTTATATATGTGCATATCCAAATCAGTAGTTTTTTTTAACCAGATCTATGATTTTATATGTAAAATGATATGTAGTAGGTAGCTAGATGGTACAGCGCATAGAGTCCTACACCTGAACACAGGAAGACCTAAGTCAAATCCAGCCTCAGACTATTTGTTGTATGACCCTGGGCAAGTAGCTTAACCTCACCTACCTCTGTTACCTCATCTGTAAAATGAGGATAATACAAGCAATTACCTTTTAGGATTGTTGGTATTATGAGGACGCAGTGAGATAATAGAAGCAGGTAGGTGGTGCAGTAGATAGAGCACCGGCCCTGGAGTCAGGAGGACCTGAGTTCAAATCTGAACTCAGACACGTAATAGCTATGTGACTGGAAAAGTCACTTAACCTTTGCCTCCAAAAAACAAAGTCTTGATAATACTTTTAAAGTCCTTTGTGAACTTTTAAAGTGCTATATAAATATTAGTTTTTATCATCAGTTTCTTCCTCCTCTTCCTCATCATTTTTAATGAGCTCTAAGGAAGTAGCTCTCTCTTGTTAATGCAATTGGACACCTTGTCTAAAGCTGTTTTAGAGAATTGAGGTGCTAGGAAGTTATGTGACTTGCCCAGGGTCACACATCCAATAAGTAGCAGAGACAGGATGAGAAGCTAAGTATTTCTGACTCTCAGGCTGGCTTTCTACCCTACTGATCTGACTGTTATTTCATTACTACAGGAAACTTCTAGTGAGGAAAATCTCTACAAATGTAGATTAGAATTCATGTCTTCCTCACTTGTAATACATAAAATCCTTCACTTCCTTCAAGGCTCAGTTTAAGCATCATCTCCTACCAAAAGCCATTCTTGATTCCTTTAGTGTTAGTGTTCTCCCTCTGTGCCTTGTGTTTAACTATCTTTCACTATCTTGTTTTATATATAGTTATGTATGTAGATATTGTTTCTGGCAACAGAATGCAAGGTACTTGAGAACAGGAAATTCCTTCCTTCCTTCCTTCCTTCCTTCCTTCCTTCTTTCCTTCAACACCTAGTGCAGTGCTTGGCATATAGTAGGTATTTGATGAACGCTAATTAATTGGTTGCTTCTGAGACCTATAGCCCTAGGAAGTTGCTTAGGGATCCTCAAGTTCAAGTAATTGAATCTGTGTCACATAGCCACTATATGTCCAAGGCAACACTTAAAACAATTTGATTCTGTCTCCAAAGAAAATCCTCTATCTACCAGGTCAAATTCTATTAAATTAAGAACTATATTACAAAATAGAATATGATAAATGGATGAGAGAGGTAAAAACAACATGATATGAGTTTTCAGATGAGGTAGAGATTATTCCTGTTAGGAAAGAGTTATGGAAAGTATCATTCAAGAGACAGTATTTGACTTCATAAATCCATAGAACTTTTGATCTGGAATATGTAATGTATTATCGTTTAAACCCCTTATTTTAGATACGAAAAAATGAGGCTCCATGAGAAAGTGTGACTTCTGTCACACAGCTAATTTGTGGCAGAGCATAGAGTCTAAACAAAATTTTTCTAACTTCCATTTTCTAGTGCTTTTCCTGTCCTTTTAGTTTTCTTATTGTAAACATAACAATAATCTCCAAACACAAACATTTTCTTATACAGAGAACAAGAAAGATTATTGTATAAACAAAGTTGAGCTACAGCCAACTCACAGACACTTAAAAGACCTGATCATCAGGTTTTCAGTGTTAGAATTTTCATCTCTGAAATTAGCAAATACTAAAAATCAGGGCTTGATTTATTATTTTGTTGATCCTATATTGATAAGGTAATGAGGAAAATATTAAAAATTCAGATTAGACTTATAATAGAGAATATAAAGGGTACTGTTTTGGGGGAGCAGGAAGAGTCAGTTGTTAAACATTTACCAGTTCATCCCTATGTATAAGAAACAAAAAAAGATTTTATATGTAGTTGTTTTTTTTCTTTTTAAAGTATATATTATATAATCACAGATTTGGAACTGGAAAGGATCTCATTGGCAATCAAGTACAACTTGCTCATTTTACAGAAGAAGAAAATGGACTTGAAAGAAGTTAAATGATTTACCCAGGGTAAATCTAAGTGTCTGAGGGAGATTTGATCCCAGGTTTTCCTGGCTCCAAGACCTACATTTATCTATACTCTACACCAACATATCTCTTTAACAAAGGAATATTTGTTTGTTGGGAGACCCTGATCCTTTTAAGCTAAGGTCTTTTCAGGTTCTCACTTTGGCCCATTCAGTGAATAGGCCTCTTTAAGAAGTGAGTCAAGGGATGGACCATTTAATTAAAAAAAAATCAAACTGGAAGGGGAAGACCCTCAGGGTTGCTGGCGAAAAGAGAAATAGTTACTATTTACATTCACTCTGAGCCTGGAGGGCCCAAAAGATAACCATTAAGTTATGCTTGAGCAGAGACCTTTTGCTGTCCAATCTATGAACTCCAGAGTGAATTGGGCTTGGCCTTTAAAAGAAAAATCTAGCCAGTAAACCCCCAAGTTAAGTAGACTGCTTTCAGCCATCAAAATTTCCCTTCTTTTGGGCATCCTGAGCTATCTCCAGTTATCCTGATGAATATCTGGCCACTGGACCAAGATTTCTCTGGAGGAGAAAGTGAGGTTGGTGACCTTGCACTGTCCTCCCTCACTCAAAATGAAATCAATTGAACTCATGTCATCATCTCCCTGACTTTATGGTCCTCTTTGAGAAGGAAGGACAAACACAACAACAACAATAATTTGTTATGTTTACCTCCTGGATTTCTTTTTTTTTCCTTCTGTACATTTTAAATGTTTCATGGATGCCTTTTTTTTTTGCTTTTCATTTCTTTCACTCTCGTCAAACTCCATTCCTTTGATTGAGCCCTTATCTCATAACAAAAAAGACATATTAAAGCAAAACAAATTCACCCTTGTTGCCTGCTTTCCTTTTGTTTTCAGGGGTGACTGTAGCTGCTCATAGCACAATAGTAAGAGATCTAGTGACAAATGAAAGATGATGACAGAAAATTTAATCAACCAACAGGGATGGATCAGTTGGGAATCTGGTACCAAATATATAACTTTTGCTTCCCGATAATTTTTCAATCAGTCAATGGCATTTCACTTAATGTGGATGACAGATGGTCATCTAATGAAATCCACATGTGAGTTGTACATAATGGAGCTGGGCAGGTATGGAAATCAGCCTTAATATTTTCTAGTGACCTTAAATACTTTACATTTTTCTCACAGAATCTCTGTGGAGAAAAGTGCATACGGAAAAAAAAACTGAGGCATAATTAGTTGGTGAGTTTATATGAGTTGCTTATATTGTCACATAACTTGTCAGTGTCAGACAAGACACCAGAAAATAGTTCTCATGGCTTCTAGCCCAGTGCTCTATAAAATCTCTGGGATTTGGCACATATCTAAAGTCGGTCTAAAATATTTTTTGTATTATTTGCCTTTCAACCTGAGTCTTATAGCTAAGATCTATCCAGTTGCTCTCAGTTCCTCATATGGCAAGAAAAATTATTTTACTTCACATTTCCCACTGTAAAGTTGTTATCAGGTACACTATATTTCTTGGATATGCAGGGCTGCTCATCTTTTACCCCTTTCTGACTATATCCTTGGTACAGTAGATGTGCCATGTATAATTGACATACCAATATAAAATAACTTTGAATGTTCTAGAGCCAAAAGGGCCATTAGAGATTGTCTAATACAATTCTGCCATTTTTTTTCTTTAGCATTATCGTTATCAAGATGTGATCATGTTTATTTGCAGTTTGGGTGTTCTGATTGTTTGTTTGTTTTGGATCTTTCTTCATGTCTGACCATATATTGATTGAGAGTGAAAGGTGATGAAAGAAATATTGACCCTTCCATATATCTAATTTTGGAATACTTATATGCCACTAATTCATTTGGTTTGAATCCTTGTCTCATCTCTTAATTGAGGGTTATAACCTTATTGGCAGACTACCTAGTAATTGATATTGATCAGTGACCAACAAAGTCAAAGCAGAGAGTCAGTAGTACTTTAAAAACAAAAAGAATTTTTTCACCATTACATGTTAACATTTTTTTAAATTTTGAGTTCCAAATTCTCTCCCTCCCTCCTCTCCCCCATCAATGAGATGGCAAACAATTTGATATAGGTTATACATGTGCAATCATGCAAAACAATTTCCATACAGGTCATGTTGTAAAAGAAAACAAAACAAAACATGACAAAAAGAAAATGAAAAATGGTAGGCTTTAATCTGTATATAGATTCCATGAGTTCATTGGATGTGGATAACATTTTTCATCATGAGTACTTTGGAATTGTCTTGCATCCCTGTATTACTGTAGAAAAGCTAAGTCATTCACAATTGATCATGATACAACATTGCTGTTATTATGTACATCAATGGTACATCTTGTAGTGAAAGCCTTACAACATTTTTGTGTTATTTCTGTTGCTAGATTTTAAATAATTTGCTTTGTTTTTTAGTGAATAATAGGATTACACAGAAAATTCAAGTTTCAACGTTGGAGAAAAAAATATATCTTTCACACCTTTGTGTATTCAGGGTATAAAAAGAGTTAACTTAGTGTGGAATTAACTCCTGTTCAAAGAGTTCAATTTTTATGTGCATGCTCTTTGACCCAGAGATAACACTTCTAGGCTGTAACCCAAAGAGATCATACAAATTGGAAAAGGACAAACATGTACAAAAATATTTATATCAGCTCTTTTTGTGTTGGCAAAGAATTGGTAATTGAGGGAATACCCATCAATTGCAGAATGACTGAACAAGTTGTGGTGTATGAATGTAATGTAATACTATTGTGCTATAACAAATGATGAGTAGGTGGACTTCAGAAAAACCTGGAAAGACTTGCATTGACTGATGCTGAGTGAAGTGAGCAGAACCAAGAGAACATTGTGCACAGTAACAGTCACCTTATGCAATGACTAATGTGGATAGACTTAGCCCTTCTCAGTAATGCAAGGATCTAAGACATCTCTAAAAGTCTCATGATAGAAAATGCTATCCACATCCAAAGAAAGAACTAAGGAGTTTGAGTTCAGATTGAAGCAAACTATTTGCTATTTTTTTTCTTGTTTTGTTTTGTTTCGTGTTTCTGGTGGTTCCTACTATTGTTTCTAATTCTTCCTTACAACATCACTAATCTGAAAATATGTTTAATGGGAATGTATATGTATAACCTACAACACATTGAATACCTTCATAGGGAGGTAAGCAAGGAAGAAGGGGAGAAAACTTTAAAACTCAAAAGCTTATGAAAGTGTGTTGTTAAAATAAATTTATAAAAAATTCCCTTGAAAAAAAAGAAAGAGTTCGATTTTTGAGAAAGGGAGTTAATGTAATGGACAAAGCATTGGTCTTGGATTCAGGAAGGCCTGAAGGTCATTGTTTGACATTTGTTAGTTCTAGTGTGCAGTCAATGCCAAGCAATTTAGAGATTTCAGTAGGGTATTTTCCATTTTCCCGAGTGCTTTCCTCCCTTTAATCAGTCCTAGACATTACTGTGAGACTTATATTTGTAAAGCAGATCTTTATTCATTTCATTCCCTTGCTCAGGGACCTTCAGTGACTTCCCACTACTTTTTAAATAAAGTTTAGACTCAATCTAGCATTCAAGGTCTATGATTTGTTCCCCAGTTACTTTTCAAGCCTATACCCCTTTAAGTGCCTCATCCTCAAGACACACTAGAGTTTTCATGCATTCCTGACTTCTTTATTCATACTATTTCCTTGGCTAGTAACACTACTGTCTACACAGACACAGACACAGACACAGACACAGACACAGAAACACACACACACACACACTATAAACTTGCCTGTTTTTAAAGGTACATTTCAAACACTACCCAGTTACACCCATCCAAGCCCTGCCTATCCTTAAAGGTACACTTACAATATTATTACTTTGAAGAAGCCTTCTCTTTTCTCCAACATTCCTAAAATATTTTCTTTTGTGCCTCTCACATTTTGCCTTCAATTATCATTATTTGTGAACATCTTAATTTAAGTCAATGATGTTGGTTTGGATACAAGCCAACTAACATAAACAGATTTTTCATAAATGCTTGATACCTATACCTTAATAAGCCCCAACTCCACTAAGGAACCAATTCAACTTTTTCTGTTTAAATGAAATACTTTTCCACAGGCACCTTAGCATGTTTCCCAAAAGAGTTTCCACAAAGAGCTACTGACCTCAAAAACCTGTATGAGAACCATTCAAAGGTAAATTTTCTGCCATTTTTATTGAACCTCTAACTTTATGAGGTAAACAGTATCTCTGTCCTCAAGGAGGTTAGGATCTAAGGAATAAAAACAAACTACTTCTAAGCCTGTCTCTACATGATCTATTCTGTGATCTGGAGTAAGTGTTTTCACCCAGCCATTGAGAGGCCTATTTGAAAAGTGAGTCATAATGTACTGTCCAACTGCTTTCCAGTCCTTAAATGAGAAGTACTCTGTAACTGCCAACAGTAATGAATATTTGTTTCTTTGACTCACCTCCCTTTGATGAAAAACAACCAACATTTTATTATTTGAACTAAGTAGTCCCAGACTGGTCATATTATAATCATGCTACTGCTGTGATTTTAAACCAAATGGTGTTGATTTGTATAAAAGCCTGTTGGAACTGCTGATTATGAATCCCAAGAGTCCTGGTTTAAACTTGGCTCTCTTAAAGCACAGGACATACATATACACAGCATGGATAGTTATTGCATGGAGACCCTGCTGGTTGGTTAAGTCTCCGCTTGCTGTGTCTAAACCATTTGGCAGGCATAACAGTCTTCCTTTCCTTCACAAGCCTAAATTCACCCCATTTGGTTGACAAATAGGAGACCTCCATCCACGAAGAAACTCATTTAACCATGCTGACTGGCAAATAAAGAATCATCTAAAACTTGGAAACATATTAGCATCTGAAATTTAAGATACTATATTAATACTTACTCACTAATGTTTTTGTTGTCTGTCTAATTTTTCCTTGGAGATATTTATGATAAGGTAACTCATGATAGTTTTATTTCTATAAGACTTGATATTTTGTTTAAAATTTTAAAATACATTGACTTTTTAAATATTGTCTTCCTTTCCAAATATATTCATTCTCCTTCCCCTTGGCAGAGAATTACCTCTTATAACAAAAAATTTTAAAAAATATAGAAAAAAAGAAGTAAAAAAATAGTTTTACAAAAGTAAACAATTTATCAACAGATTCTGAAAATGTTTCAAACCATAGTAACCTATTTCTATGAAAAAATGGAGAAAGATGTAATGTTTTCCCTTTATTCTTGAGAGCCAAACATGATCAATTAAAAATATATTTATTTTTGTTGTTTCTTTTTTTGTTCTAATCATTATGCAAATTATTTTATTGTTTCTGCTAATTTCACTTTGCTTCAGTTCATGTTATTTTCATATTTCTCTGCATTCTTCATATTTTTGTCAGGCATTTAAAATACTTCTTTTATTGACTTGACATTTCTTTTTTTAATAGTATTTTTCCCTAGTTACATGTCAAGATAATTTTTAGTATTCATTTTACAATATTTTGAGTTCCAAAATTTTTCCTTCCCTGCCTCCCTCCCCTCCATTCTTCTGAAAATGATAGGCAGTTTGATATAGTTTATACATGTGCTATCATGTAAAAATATTTCCATATTAGTCACAGCTGTGAAAGAAATAGAACAAAAGAAAAAAAGTGAGAAAGAATACAGTAAGTGAAATAAATAAGCTTCAATTTTCATTCAGAGTTCATCAGTTCTTTATCTGGATATGGATAACATTTTCTTTCCTCAATCCTTGTACTTGTCTTGGACTGTTGTGTTGCTTAGAAGAAATGAGTCATTCCTAGTTGACCATCACATAATGTTGCTGTTCTTATGTACAATGTTTTCCTGGTTCTCCTCATTTCACTTTGCATCAGTTTGTCCAAATCTTTACAGGATATTCTGAAATTTGCTTGTTCATCATTTCTTATTGCACAATAGTATTCCATTTCATTTATATACCACAGCTTGTTCAGTCATTCCCCAGATGATGGACATCCTCTCAATTTCTAATTGTTTGCTACCACAAAAAGAGTTGCTACAAATACTTTTCATATGTAGGTCCTTTCCCCCTTTTTATGATCTCTTTGGGAAACAGATCTAGTAGTGGTATTGCTGGACAACAGGTATGCTCATTTTGGTCGCCCTTCAGGCATAGTTCCAAATTGCTCTCCTGAGTGGTTGGATCAGTTCTCAACTCCACCAAGAATGTACTAGTGCCATAACTTTCCAACATCTTCTCCAGCATTTATCATTTTCCTTTTCTGTCATATTAGCCAATCTTATAAATGTAAGGTGCCTCAGAGGTGTTTTAATTTACATTTCTCTATTCAAAAGTGATGTGGAGCACTTCTTCATATGCTGATAGATAGCTTTGACTTTTTTTTCATTTTAAAACTACCTGTTCAATGTATTTTGATCATTTATGAATTGGAGAATGTCTTGCATTCTTTTAATTTTGACTCAATTATCTATAAATTTGAGAAATGAGATCTTTATCAGAGACACTTGCTGTAAAGATTGTTTCCCAGCTTTCTGTGTTCCTTCTAATTTTTGGTGCATTAGTTTTGTTTGTACAAACTATTTAATTTAATATAATCAAAATTATCTATTTTACATTTTGTAATACTCTCTATATCTTGTTTGGTCATTAAGTAGACTATTCCTTGCTCTTCTAATTTGTTTATGGTGTAAATGTTTATGTCTAAATCATGCCAAAGGTCTGTTATACCTAATTTTTCTAATTTTCTTTTTATCTTGTTAGTTTCTTTCTTGTTTATTTTTGTTAGATTTATCGAGTTCAGAGAGGGGACAGTTGAGGTCCCCCACTAGTATGGTTTTGCTCTCTAGTTCTTCCTGTAACTCATTTAACTTCTTTAAGAATCTGGATGAAATACCATTTGGTGCATATATGTTTAGTTTTGATATTACTTAATTGTCTATGGTACCTTTTAGCAAGATGTAGTTTCCTTCCTTATCTCTTAATTAGGTCTAATTTTGCTTTTACTTTGTATGATATCAGGATTGCTACCCCTGCTTTTTTGTTTTATTTTATTTTTTTAGCTACAGCTGAAGCAGAATGGACTCTGTTCTAGTCCTTTATCTTACTCTATGTGTGTCTTTCTGCTTAAAGGATGTTTCACAACATATTGTAGGATTCTGGTTTTTGATCCACTCTGCTATCCACTTCCATTTTATGGGAGAGTTCATCCCCTACCTGTTTATTTCTCTCCATCCTCTTCCTCCTGTCTGTCCTCTCTCTTCTTTCCCTCTTTCCCTCCTTACCAGAGTTTTGCTTCTGTCTACCATCTCCCCTGATCTTCCCTTCCTTCTTTCAGTCCCACCTCCTCTTTACTTGATCTCCTCCCCTTCTACTTTCTTGTTGGGTGAGACAGATTTCTGTGTTCAACTGATTATGTTTATGATTCCCTCTTCAAGCCAATACTGATGACAGTAAAGTTCAAGCAAGGCTTATCACTCACCTTCCCATGTTCTTCTCCATTGTAACAGGTCTTTCTGCCTCTTCATGTGAAATTACCCCATTTTACCTCTCCATTCCTTCTGCACCCTTTGTACTCCTCTTTCTCATCTCTTAATTTTTTTAATGTTATTACCTCAAATTTGCCTTAAACCCATACCCACTATCTATGTATATTCCTTCTAGATGTACTATTAATGATACAAATTTTAAAAATTACAAGTATTATCTTCCCATGTAGGGATGTAAATACTTCAGCTCTACTGATCCCTTGTTTTCTTTTCACTTTTTACCTGTTTATGCTTCTCTTGGGTCTTAATATTACTTTTGGTTTAGTTCTGGTCTTCTTGTTATGAAAGATTGGACTACTTCTATTTTATTTAATGATCATTTTCCTTTGTTGTAATGGGCTTAATTTTATCAGGTAAATGATTCTAGGTTATAGTCCTAGCTCCTCTGCTTCCTGGAATATCATGTTCCATGGCCACTGATGTCTTAATATTTCAACTGCCAAATCCTGTGTATAATCCTGATTATGAATCCTTGATATTTGAATTTTTTTTCTGGTCATTGTTAACTTGACCTGATAGTTCTGAAATTTGACTATAATGTCACTTGGAGTTTTTATTTTGGGATCACTTTCTTGAGGTGATAGGTGGATTATTTTAATGCCTATTTTGTCCCCTGGTTCCAAGATATTCAAGCACTTTTCCTTGATAATTGCTTGAAAAATCCAGTCCAGGTCTTCTTTTTGAGCATGGCTTTCAGGAAGTCTAATGATTCTGATATTGCCTCTCCTGGCTCTATTTTCCAGGTCAGTTTTTTTTTTTGCCATAGATTTTTAAATTTTCTTCCCATTTTTTTATTCTTTTGTATTTGTTTCATTGATTCTTGATGTCTCACAGAGTCATTATCTTCCACTTGCCCAATTCCAACTTTTAAGGCATTGTTTTCCTCAATTATCTTTTGTACTTTCTTTTCCATTTGGCCAACTGTATTCTTTAAGGAGTTTTTTTTTTTCTTCAGTGGATTTTTGTATCTCCTTTTCCATTTGGCCAATTCTACTTTTAAAGCAATTTTCCAAGGTGTTGACTCTTTTTTCCCCCATAATTCTCTTGCATCACTCTCATTTCTTTTCCGAATTTTTCTTCTACTTCTCTTATATTATTTTAAGCTCCTTTTTGAACTTTTCCATAAGTTTTTTCTTAGCTTGAGACCACTTCACATTTTTATTTTGGGTTTTGCCCATAGGTGTTTTGATATTATTGTCCTTTTCTGAGTCTGTGTCTTGATCTTCCTTGTCACCACAATAATTTTCTATGGTCAGATTTGTTGTTGTTATTGTTTGTTCATCTATTTTGTTTGGCCTTTTTCTTTTCTTTTAAATTTTAACTTTGTACCTCCAGTGGAAGGGACACTCTCTCTGGGTTATTGTGCCAGTGGTTGCAGGCCCTGACTATTTCCCTGCTGATGTTATCCTTAGGCCCACAGGGAATACTCTAGTCCAGTGCTGTGCTGAAGGTGTGTGGTGAGGGGTGGCTGGTAGAGCTGGAGACTATAGCAGTGTGGTAGCTAATCTGGTGCTGAGTTGGGATCCTAATGGTAGTGCCTGGCATGTACTGAAACCTGGTGGGGTGTTTCTGCATTCCCCCGGGGCTATACTGAAGCACTGAAGCATTTGGAGGTCTGGCCACTAAGGGATGCCTGTTTGCCTGGAGCTACACTGAAGTAAGGGGTGGTTTTCAGAGCTGAAATTTGTTACTTCCCCTGGCTATGCTAAAGCACATGGAGGGCTCTGATGTTGACATTTGCCTGCTCTACCACACTAGGCTTCAGGATCTCCCATGGTTTTGCTGAGATGGGGCTTACTGCTGGTTGGCTGGGGCATTTCCTGTACTGGAATGTGCTCCCCTTTTACCCAAGTTTCTTGGGTAAAAGATTGTTTCTCCAGGTCTTTTTGCTGGTTCTTCTGGATTCTCTATTATTTATTTATTTTAATTTTCAACATTCACTTCCACAACATTCTGAATTCTAAATTTTCTCCCCATCTCACCCCTCTCCCCACCCCAAGACAGTGTGCATTCTGAATATCCTTTCCCCTAATATGCCCTCCCTTCTATCATCTCCCTCATTCTCTTATTCTCTTCCCCTCCTATTTTCCTGTAGGGCAGGATAGGTTTCTATACCTCATATATCTTATTTCCCAGTTGCATGTAAAAACAATTTTTAACATTTGTTTTTAAAGCTTTGGGTTCCAAATTCTCTCCCTTCCTCCCTCCTCACCCACCCTCATTGAGAAAGCAAGCAACTCAATACAGGGTTATACATGCATAATCATGCAAAACACTTCCATAGTAGTCATGTTGTGGAAAACTAATTATATTTCCCTTTATCTTAACTCCCCCCCCCATTTATTCCATTCTCTCTTTTGGTTCTGTTCATCCTCAGAAGTATTTGCTTCTGATTACACCCTCCCCCAACCTGCCCTCCCTTCTATCACCCCCTTCTCTCCTATTTTCCTGTAGGGCAAGATAGATTTCCATACACAATGAAGTGTGTATGTTATTTCTTCCTTAAGTCAAATCTGATGAGAATAAGATTCATTCCTTCCTTCTCACTTTCCCCTGCTTGGCCTCCACTGTAAAAGACTTTTCTTGCGTTTTATGTGAGATAATTTACCCCATTCTATCTCTCCCTTTCTCCTTCTCCAAGTATAATCCTCTCTCACCCCTTAATTTTACTTTTCAGATATCACCCCTTCAACTTCAACTCACCCTGTGCCCTCTACCTATATATCTATATATATACACATATATATTTTTTCCCTTCAACTACCCTAACACTGACAAAGATCTCATGAGTTACAAATATCACCTTTCAATCCAGGAATGTAAACAGTTCAACTTTAATAAGTCCCTTAAGATTTCTGTTTCCTGTTTACCTTTTCGCGGTCCTCTTGAGTCTTGTAGTTGAAAGTCAAATTTTCTCTTCTTTGCTGGTTCTTCTGTTCCAGGATTTGTTTTGGGGTGTTATTTTATGGTTGTTTGGAGGTTAATATAGGAGAGTTGCAATGATTTACTGCTTACTCCATCATCTTGGATCCCAGACACTGTAACTAATTAAACATTCTTTGCAATTTTTTACTGTTAAAATAAAATAATTTCATAGATATGTATGTATGTCTGTAATGTCTGTATAATGTATATATACATATGTATGCATGTATGTATATATATATATATGTCATTTTATAGTCCTACTTCTACTTGATCTTTGTAGAAGAAAAACAATGGTCTTAAAAATAGGCATTTTTCAAAACTTCTAGGCTAAACTAGTTTTAATTTAACTTTTCAAATGTTTTATTGATGCTTTTGTCATATCTATCATGGAGCACCAGCACACCATTCCATAACCCGAAGTAGAAGTTCTCTTATAACAAGTATAAATTGTAAAGAAATTATCTGAGTGATGATAATGACAGTATCTGAGAATGCAAATTTCTTTTTTTATTGTTAATTTATTTTCAGTTTTCAACATTCCCTTCCACAACATTTTGAGTTCCAAATTTTTTCCCTTCCTCCCTCCCCACCCACTCTCGTTGAGAAGGCAAGCAACTTGATACAGATTATACATGTGCAGTCATGCAAAACACTTCCATAGTAGTCATGTTGTGAAAAACTAACTATACTTCCCTTCTTCCTATCCCATCCTTAATTTATTCTGTTCTCTCTTTTGTCCCTGTCCTTCCTCTGAAGTGTTTGCTTATGATTAACCCCACCTAATCTGTCCCCTCTATCATCCAGCCTCTCTTATCCCCTTCCCTGCTATTTTCCTGAAGGTAAGATAGATTTCCATACCTAATTGAATGTGTATGTTATTCCCTCCTTAAGCCAAATCTGATGAGAATAAGATTCGCTCATACCATCTTACCTTCCCCAACTTGGCCTCCACTATAAAAGCCTTTTCTTGTGTTTTATGTGAGATATTTTACCCCATTCTATCTCTTCCTTTCTCAATCCTCTCTCACCCTTTAATTTTATTCTCTGGATATCACCCTTTCATCTTCAACTCACCCTGTGCCATCTATCTATCTATCTATCTATCTACATATAATTTTTCCCCTTCAATTACCCTAATACTGACAAAGGTCTCATAAGTTACAAATATTATTTTTCCATGCAGAAATGTAAACAGTTCAACCTTAATAAGTCTCTTATGATTTCTCTTTCCTGTTTACCTCTTTATGTTCCACTTGAGTGTTGTATTTGAAAGTCAAATTTTCTATTCAGCTCTGGTCTTTTCATCAGGAATGCTTGAAAGTCCTCTTTTCCACTGAATATCCAATTTTTCTCCTGAAGGATTATACTCAGTTTTGCTGGATAGGTGATTCTTGGCTGCAATCCTATTTCCTTTGACCTCCAAAATAATGTATTCCAACTCTTTTGATACCTTAATGTAGAAGCTGCTAAATCTTGTGTTATCTTGTTTGTGTTTCCACAATACTTGAATTGTTTCTTTCTGGCTACCTGCAGTATTTTCTCCTTGAACTGGGAACTCTCGAATTAGGCTACAATATTCCTAAGAGTTTTCCTTTGGGGATCTCTTTCAGGAGAGGATTGGTGGATTCTTTCCATTTCTAATTTACCCTCTGGTTCTATAATATCAGGGCCATTTTCCTTTATAATTTCTTAAAAGATGATGTCTAGGATCTTTTTTTGATCATGGCTTTCAAAAAGTCCAATAATTTTTAAACTATCTCTCCTGGATCTGTTTTCCAAGTCAGTTGTTTTTCCAATGAGATATTTCACATTGTTTTCTATTTTTTAATTCTTTTGGTTTTGTTTTACAATATCTTGATTTCTCATAAAGCCACTAGCTTCCATTTGCTCCATTCTAATTTTTAAGGAAGTGTTTTCTTCAGTGAGCTTTTGTACTTCCTTTTCCATTTGGCCAATTTTGTTTTCTAAGGCATTCTTCTCCTCATTGGCTTTTTGGACTTTTTTTGCCATTTGGGTTAGGCTATTTTTAAGGTGTTATTTTCTTCAGCATGCTTTTGGATCTCCTTTAGCAAACTGTTGTCTTGTTTTTCATGATTTTCTTGCAACACTCTCATTTCTCTTCCCAGTTTTTCCTCTATTTCTCTTACTTGCTTCTCAAAATCCTTTTTGAGTTCTTCCATGGCCTGGGACTGATTCATATTTTTCTTGGAGGCTTTGGATGTAGGAACTTTGACTTTCTTGTCTTCTTCTGGTTGTATATTTTGATCTTCTTTGTCACCAAAGTGAGATTCTGTGGTCTGACATTTTTTGAACTGTTTGCTCATGATCCCAGACAATTATTTGAGTTTTAAACTCTGTTAAGGTAGGGGTATGCTTCCAGTGTGGAGAATGTACTGTCAAAAGCTGTTTGGTGTAGCTGTTTTCAGAGCTCCTTCTAGGGACCTGTAAATTTTCAGTTCTTCCAACATGGTAGAATGAAGGGTGAGATGTTTGCTCCTTTCCTGGCCTGGGCTCTGGTCTTTGAGTGATCCCAAACACTCTTTTCTGCCTTGGAACTGTGAGGAGGATTCCTTCTCCATTCCCACCACAAGCTCCAATAGGTTATACATGTCCAATATGAAATATCCATATTAATAATTTTGCACAAGGTTCAAATAAAAGAAAAAAAAAGAAAAAAAGTAAAAGATAGTATGCTTTAGCTTTTATTCAAACAATATCAGTTTTTTCCCTGGAGGCAGATAGTATCCTTCATCATATGACCTTTGGGATTGTCTTGGATCATTGCATTGCTGTGAGTAGCTGTCATTCACAGCTCTTCATCTAACAATATTGCTATTACGGTGCATAAAGTTCTCCTGGTTCTATTCTCTTCACTATGCATCAGTTCATGTAAGTCTTTTCAGGTTTTTTTTTTTAAATCATCCTGCTTATCATTTCTTATACCACAAAAGAATTCCATTACAATCATATTCCACAAGTTGTTTAGCCAGTCCCAAATTGATGGGTATCCCTTTGATTTCCAGTTCTTAGCCACCACAAAAAAACAAAAACAAAAAAAAAACTGCTATAAATATTTTTGTAAAATAGGTCCTTTTTCTTTTTTTTTTTTTTTTGGATGACTTTGTGATATAGACCTAGCAGTGGTATTGCTGGATCAAAGGGTATGCATGGTTTTATAGTTCTTTGGTCATAGTTCCAAATCACTCTCCAGAATGGTTAGATCAGTTCACAACTCCATCAACAATGCATTAAGTCCCAGTTTTCCCACATCCTTGCCAACATCCGGCATGGCCTTTTTTGTGATATTAGCCAATCTGATAGGTGTGAGGTAAAACCTCAGAGCAATTTTAATTTGCATTTCTCTAATCAATAGTAATTCAGAGAATTTTTTTTCTTATAACTACAGACAGTTTTTATTTCTTTGTCTGAAAACTGCCTGTTCATATCCTTTGACCATTAATCAGTTGGAGAATGACTTGTATTTTTATAAATTTGACCCAGTTCTCTATATATTTGAGAAATGAGGCCTTTATCAGAGATACTTCTTACAAAATTTTCTCCAGTTTTCTACTTTCTTTATAATTTTTGTTGCATTGGTTTTGTTTGTGCTAAAACTTTTTAATTTTTATATAATCAAAATTATCTATTTTACATCTTGTAATGCTTTCTATATCTTTTTTGGTACTAAATTCTTCCCTTATCCAAAAACCTGACAAACTATTCCATACTCTCTAATCTGCTTATGGTATTACCCTTTATGTGTTAATCATTTATCCATTTTGACCTTATCTTGGTATTTTTGGTATATGATGTATGATATACCTAGTTTCTGTCATACTCTTTTCTAGTTTTCCCAGCAGTTTTTCTCAAATAATGAGTTTTTGATCCAAAAGCTTGTATCTTTGAGTTTATAATATACTACATTATTAAAGTCATTTACTGTAATGTAATTTGTATCTAATTTACTCCATTGGTACACCACTCTATTTCTTAGCCAGTACTCAATTGTTTTGACAATTACTGCTTTATAATCCAGTTTGAGATCATGTTGTGGCTAAACCACCTTCTTTCACATTTTTCCATTGATTTCTTTGACATCCTTGAGCTTTTGTTCTTCCAGATGAATTTTGTTTTTATTTTTTTTAGCTCTATAAAATGTTTTTTCTTGCTCTATAAAATAATTTTGATAGTTTTATTGGTATTGCACTGAATAAATAGTTTAATTTAGGTAGTATTGTCATTTTTATTATCCTGACTCAGCTTATCAATTAGTGATATTGTTTCCAATTATTTAGATCTAACTTTATTTGTGTGAAAAGTTCTTTATAGTTGTGTTCATATAATCCCTTGGTTTGTCTTGGCAGATAGTTTCCCAAGTATTTTATATTGTCTACAATTATTTTAAATGCAATTTTTCTTTCTATCTCTTGCTGCTGGTCTTTTTGCTAATATATAGAATTCTCATCATAAATCTTTTGAAATCATGATTAGTTACTGCTGTAGTCAAAATTCTAAGGCTTTTCAGAGTTGTTTTTCCTCATATGATTGTGGTCATGACGCAAATTGTTCTCCTTGTTCTATTCACTTCACTCTGCATTAGTTCATTCAAGTCTTTATTTCTTTGAATCTGTCATATTCCTTATTTTCCAAGCTGTGATAACATTCCATTTCATTCAAATACCACAATTTGTTCAGCCATTCCTCAGTTTAAGGGTACCTATTATGTTTCAATTTTTAACACAACAAAAAATGCTGCTGCAAATATACATACACAAACCCATCATATATATACTTATGCATGCATATAGCTTTGTATATACATATATATGTGTGTGTGTTTGTATGCACACACACACACACACACACACACATATATTTGATATCAAAGGATATATAGATGTGTAACCTGAGTCTCAAAGTCTTTTGGTATGGGACTCTCACCACATTGGTGAAGATCAACGATCAAGGGAAGGGGTGGAGTCAGTGAGAGCAGCAAAGAGAAAAGCATGAGGCTCTTCACTTTCTCCAAACTTTTCAATTTGTTTGGGCTTTGGGGGCACTTCTGGCATCCAACAGGTTGCTGAAGGGAAAATAAGACTTGGGGGAGAAGTTGACATGAGAAGAGTCAGCAGTCTCTCTCATGTTTCTATTCCTGGCTTGGTACACTAGAGACTTTGGTGAATTTCCCCATGCATGTGATCTGTTATTCTCTCCTACCAAATTGCTTCACTCCCAATGGAAATGCTCCCTCACCCTAAATTTTCTGAATACATATTTTCCTATGTAGACATTCTCTGATTTTTTTTTTCTGTGGACTTGGATCAATGAATTTCTTTGTTACCTTCTATATGTAGGTAACATTCATTGTGGGATTGGCATTGAATGGGAAAAGAGTCAAGCCTTGGATACAAAATTTGGATCCTCCTTTCCTCATTAAGAAATAGAAATCACGGAGTGGAGCCAAGATGGCAGAGTGAAAGCAGTGACTTGCTTGAGCTCTCCCCTAAACCCCTCCAAATGCCTGTAAAAAAAAATGACTCTAAACAAATTCTAAAGCAGCAGGACCCACAACCTAGATGGCTGATGGGAAAGGTATATTGTGCCAGGTGGAAAGAGGAGCGCAGTTTGATGTGGGCCCACAGGCACAGCGAACCTGGAGCAGGCCTCAGAAGACTGAATCATGGGCAGCTGAGGTGGATTCCAGGCTTCTAAACCCATGAACACTGAAGGCAACTTAGAAGGTCAGTGGGAAAAGTCTGTGACCATGGTAAGAGAGAAGCTAGGTCTCAACCACAAGTCCCGAGCACAGGCCGAGGCTGCCTCCTGAGCTTTTGGCTCACAGACTGAGGGGAGAATTGAGTGGCTGATTAGAGGGGGATTACAGGGATCTCTTTGCCAGTGCTGAGGCAGGAATCTCTTGCTCTGCCCGTCCTTGGATCTGGGTCATAGTTCTGAGGGGTGAGGAGGAGTGCTGGCATGGTGGAGCTTGTTGTGATGGTGGAGAGGAAACACCTCGCCCCTTATCATAGCACCTTGGAAGAACTGAAAATTTTCAGGTTCCTAGAAGTATCTCTGAAAACAGCTGTACAAACCCCTGAAGCTTGGGACAGTACATTCTCCACATTGGAAGCAGACTCTTACCTCAACAAAGAGTTTAAAACTCAAATAATTGACTGGGATCATGAGCAAACCTCACAAAAAAAGAGTCAGACTATATTATCTTACTTTGGTGACAAGATCAAAACATACAACCAGAAGAAGACAACAAAGTCAAAGCTCCTACATCCAAAGCCTCCAAGAAAAATATGAATCAGTCCCAGGTCTTAGAAGAGCTCAAAAGGGATTTTTAGAAGCAAGTAAGAGAAGTAGAGGAAAAACTGGGAAGAGAAATGAGAATGATGCAAGAAAATCATGAAAAACAAGTCAACAGCTTGCTAAAGGAGATCCAAAAGATCCATTTCTCCCAGGCAAATATAAGCCCATTGCTTGTAGAGACTTTTTTCATCCTTTATATTAGAATCTTCAGCATATACCTAGCACATATGTAATGAGAAATTGTTAATGCCACAACACCTACACCTGACTCTAAATTTTAAGCAGTGAAATTTGCTCTATGAGGTAGAATCTTTTAGCACTGAAAATTTGACCTTTCTGCTCAATTTAGTTCAAGTGGGTATGGTTTTGTTGTTTTTTGTTGTTTGTTTTTTTTTTTGTTTTTGTTTTTTTTTTTTTGCTGAAACATATACAATCCACTATGGAAAGGAGAATGTGAGTAGCCCAAAGGATGTGATGCCTAGTATTTCCAAAGTGTTGAATCAATTTGAACGTTGTCTACCTCACAGTCACATCTGGGACATCATATGCCTGGCTTTTGTAACTATTGAAAAATAAATGTGGAGTTATGATTTATAAATTGACTTCCAAAATATTTTCTGACCTTTACCTAAGATCATAGAGAACTGTGAAAATTTTGCTTCAATTTGCCTTGTAGACATTTCATAAACTTGTCATGCATCTAATACTGTCATAGTAACATCCCACTTTTTTTATAGTAAATCCCTTTTACCAGTGAATGTTTTATGGCATGTTCATTTTTATGATATATTTTTAAAACATATCATTATCATATATTACATACATAGGTAAAATAAATTTCTAAAAATCAGCAACTTCTTAATTGTTGAATGTACCAAAATTTAAGTGAACCTCTATGCCTAAGAAGGCTGAGGTAAAGAGGTATATAGTAGGAGCACCTTAGTCTATGAATTGAATCAAAAAGATCTACAAGATCATACTGATTTTAGAATATGTTTTCCCAATCCTCCACTCAATGAGACATTTACTCATTTTACATTTACTCTACATTTACTTACCATGAGGTAAGTGGGAATAATAACAATGGATTTAATCTTACTTTGTAAGTCCAGCATTTTGAACTCTTTTATCTCTGTGGCAAACTAGAAAGTGTTCAAATCCACTGTAAAACAAGTAGCTCATCTCTTTCCCCATGCCATGAAGATCTTGTGTGTGTTTGTATTTTATATATAAATATATTTATATATGCATGTTGATAACATTATAAAAAGAAAAGCATGGATTGTAATAAACAGGCCTCTGAATAATAGATGAGTTGTTCTGTCTATGATCAGGTGCTAATGTTCACCAACAGACTTCTTAAAGTTCTGTCCCAACTACCTGTCATGTCTTGTGATAAATTCTAACTAAAATGATTGGACTTTGAGTGAAAAAAGCACCTCTCAAACCCACTACAGATGTACTTCTAAGGCCCTGTCACCCACCAACTTTGCCATGTATCATCACAAAACTATATCACATTGCAAAGAAACCCATCTATTGGATACCTCTGCCTCCTGTCCTGTATCACATCATAGCCAAGGAAAAAAATGAAGGGTGGTCACGGCAACCTGCACCCCATGCCAGGGGAAGGGGAAGTATGTTGAACTGAACTAGTTATCTCTTTGCTTGTTATCCTTTGTATATTATAGCTAAGTGAATTGCCTTCTGGAAAATGATATACGGTTTATAAGTGATTCCTCTCATTCCAATTCTAAACCTGAATCTCTATACCAACTGAGTGAGACCTGTTCCACAAAAGGTTCCCCTTCAAGAGGAAAACATAATTGATGGGTAATCATCCCTTGACTCTTCAGTAAATTCCACCTCATTAAAGTATCTCTACTATCCTCCAGAGTTATAGCATAATCCTAGAATTGAGAAGCCCTTGAAAGAGAAAGGAATTAGTGGTGCTAGAGTGGCATTACCTTTAATCAGGACTCCTTCAATTCATTCACAATATTAATGGACAATAAAATTTGGGTCTGCTCCTCTTATTGAAGTAATCCACCTTACTACTTCTTGGCTCTGGTTCTTGCTTTATCCCTAAAATTCTTCTAGGAAATCCTCTTTCTTCAAGAAATTTGGTCAAGGAATTCTCATGGTAACTAAGCAGGTAGGGAGTGGAGGGAATAGATAGAGTGCAGAACCTGGAGTCAGGAAGACTTGAGTTCAAATTTGGCTTCAGACTCTTAATAGTTGTGTGACTCTAGGCAAGTTACTTAACTTCTTTCAGTCTCAGTTTCCATCTCTGTATAATACAGATCATTATTGAAGCCACCTTATAGGGTTGTAAAGACCAAATGATATTATATGTATATAAATATATACCTATTTATATATGCATGTATGTAAATGTAAAGTGCTTTGTAAACATTAAAGCACTATATAAATGATAACTATATTTATTATTTTACCATAGCCTCCAGTTGCTGCCATTTTTTAGGTCATATAGTTCCTTTATCTTCTGGTGTCATGCTAATCCAATGTGAGGAAATCCTTTACTTCTACTGTTTCCATCTTTGGAGAAATGAAGGGTTTTAGGGGAAGAGGTGCAAAATCTGTGCCATGTGAAAGTTCAATCTCCTAAAGACACAAACCCGCTTTCTGTGTGCAGTCATTTTTCTGTGTGGATATCTCATTGAGCTTTAGTCTGGCCTCTCTATTTGTATGATTTATTACTTTTAAAAGCAATGCTTTGGCTCAGATTTATACCAGTCATGACTCAATCATCGTCAATGTCATGCTAATGAGCCAATGAGTAACCTAGTTGAGCATACCCTTCGCTGACCATTAAGGAAAAGTCATCAACATCTGACATGTGATGTATGTTGGGACATTTATACTTTTAACTTCACTAAATTGAATAGACATTTTCTATAAGCTACTCTGTTTGGCTTCAACTCCAGCAACAATGTGTCTTTCCCTCCACCCTCCCACCCCAGAATAAAATGAGCACCTAAAATCTCATAAACAAGAAGAAAAACTAAGATTTTGATACTCTACAATTTCTCAACTCTCCCTCAGCTGCCTCTCCACTCTTATTGGAGGGCAGGAGGGCAGAGCATTAATCTCCTTCTTTTGTAGAAGAATCACAACTTTTCTGGTAATGCTCTGCATTGCTTTGATTCCAAGGAAAAGCATGCCTCCACTCCAAGTACCTATTGCTACCCCAATCCCTTTTCAGCTTCCTTTTGCATTGTCTTCACCTGTTAGATTGTAATCCCCTTGAGGGTAAGGACTGTCTCTTTTTCTTGTTGTATACTCAGCACTTAGCAGGAGCTTGACACCTGGTATGTAATAAATAAATGTGTATTGAATTGAAAATATCCAAGGTATATAAAGCCGTGTGTGTGTGTGTGTGTGTGTGTGTGTGTGTGTGTGTGTGTGTGTGGAAGCCTTTACCACAGTTTTTGATCCAGTTTCAAATATTGCCCAACCAAATATCAATCACAGGAACCTAGTTGAGATAAAATAGTATGCCAGATTGCCTTGACCAATCACTGTGACTGTATTCTTCTTTTTAAGTGAAAACACACATCATTTTCATTGCTCCTACATCACTATCTCCAATATTTTTTGTTTTATTTTAGTCCTGTCCAAATCCTTTGGTGCTGTCATGTAGAAATAACTTCAAAGATAAATGTTCCCAGGATATGATCTAGTGGAGGGACTGTGATTGTTTGTTGGCAGTCAAAAAACCTTGATTCTTTTTGATGGCTATGACCTTGACAATATATTTTATTTCACTACCTCAAAAATGCTGAAGATCACATTTGATCTATGGCTCCTCCAAAGTTGTAAGTATTTACAACATGATGTTGTAAAGTGAACATAAACTCAGATTTAAAAAAAAATGATAGAGGCAGTAGTAGCATGGTATTTTAGTCACAACTGTGGAACTTGCTAATTGCTTAACAATGGGCAAAACACAACTTTCAGGAATTCTTTTTTCACCTTTTCCTCTGGAAGTCTTTGGTCCCTACAAGATTTAGTTACAACTTACTATATGAGGACTTAATTCACCCTTCTCCTGCACCCTCCCCCAAACAAAAATACTTTGTATACACTTTGTATTTCCAAATCTAATTACACATTTTTATCCCCAAGTCCAGTAGAATAAAAAGTCTTTGTAGGCAGGGATTGTTTCATTTTTCTAGCACACTGCCTTGCATATTGTAGGCACTTAGTAAATACTTGTCCGTTCCTCATCTGTAAGATATGAATAATAACCCTTCCAATACCATACCATATGATTTCTGTGAGGAAAATGCTTTATAAGTTTTAAAGTGTGACTAAGATGTGTCATTAATAAGAATAAATCATGGCCATCTCCCATTTAGGAAAGGATCAATTTCCCAGTTTGGGAAATGAGCAATCAAAAAGACCCCAAAAGGGGTCACAAAGAGTCAGATGTGACTTAAAAATAACTTAACAACAAGAACAATTATATGGATAGATAGATAGATAGATAGATAGATAGATAGATAGATAGATAGACAGACAGATATAAATATAGATATATACACATACATGGGAAAATAATTGATAATACAATGTATGTTGCAAGTGTCCAGAAAAAAGTATGAATAGCCATTTTCTCTATTTTCTTGCTACATTCTAGTCTCTTTTTCAGTCAAATGACTTTCCATTATCCCTTCTAACAGAAAGTAAGAAAAGAATTTAAAGACAAAAATTTTGGGTGCTTGTTGATGCTTTCACCAAAAGCCTTGATAAAATAAAGAAGTTACAAGTTGTTGGTTTTTTTTGACAAAATATCATTTTATTATAAATTGTGCTTCTTCCTGTTCCAAATAATAAATTTGATAAAAATCACTTTTATTTATTATAATAAGTCTGTGTGTGGTATTTATATTGACATCTAAATATCCCTAATATTCTGAGTCTAAATATTGAAAAATTATTAAATGAATAATAAAAATATGAAATGTGTTTATAACAGTAGGATTATGTAACACAAAAGAAAGGGTACTGGTTTAGGAGCTAAAGGACTCAAATTCAAGTCCCATCTTTAGTATTTATATCTTTATGCTGTTGGACAAATAATTTAACTTTCCCTGTACCTCAGTTTAATTATCTTTAAAATGAGGAACTAGACTAAATGACCTCAGAGATCCCTTTTAGCTTTAATCCTGTGATTAACTTCCATGCTATTGGGATATAAAATTCATTTTTAGCTGTAGAATTTTAGTAACATAACTCAAAACTAAGAGAGAAAGAAAGGAAAAAAGAAGAAATCAAAGTATACTTCTGACTAGCCTAGCACACAAAGAGTGTAGCTGAGGCAAAGGTAAATGGTTTGTAAGAATATAAGATTACTGAGGACAATTTTTCACTTGCCTGTTTGTTTTGTTTGTTTCTTTGTTTTTATTTTTTGTCTTTGTATCATAAATGCTTTGTATATAATAATTTTTTTTATAAATCCTTAATAAATGCTTGATGAAATGTTGAATTTAGGGTTTAAATGTATTATGGTAGGAATTTTAGTTAGTATGGATGGAGGCTAGAAATCCGAGGCCAATCAATAATCAATCAATATTTGTTAAGTACCTACTATGTGCCATGCACTTTGTGAAATACTAGGTATAGAAAAAGAGGAAAAAGACAATCAGTTCCCTGAAGGAGCTTACAATCTAATAGGGGAAGATAACATGCAACCAAATACGTAAAATGCAAGCTATATACAGGATAAATAGGAAATAGTTAATAGAGGAAAAACACTGGAATTAAGAGGGGTTAAGGAAGTTTTTTCATAGGAAGTGGAATTTTAGTTGAGATTTAGAGGGGGCCAGGTATATCAGTAGGCAGAGTATAGGAGGGAGAACACTCTAAATATCAAGGACATACGGAAAAAATGCCTGCATACTGAATTTACTATGTCTTCTTAACGTATAGTTGGAGATGTCTGAAAGGCAGTTGAAGATGGGAGGTTGGAGTTCAGCAGAGAAATTGGGGCAGGAAAGGTGTATTTGGGAATCATCAGCATAGGAATGGTAATTAAATCCATGGGCAATGATGAGAACACCAATTGAAGTAGTATAGGGACAAAAGATAATAGATCCCAAGACATGACTCTGAGGGACACATATTGTTAGAGGGTATTATCTGAAGGAGGATCCAGCAAAGGAGACAGGGTAGTGGTCAGATAGGTAGGAGAAAAACCAGGACAGAGTGGTGTCCCAAAAACCTAGAGAGAAGAGAATGTGAAGGTATAGTGATCAACAGCATCAAAGATTGCAAGAGTATCAAGAAGAATGAGAAATGAGAAAAGGCCATTCAATCTGGCAGCTAAGAGATCATTAGTAACTTTAGAGAAAGCCATTTCCATGAAATGATAAGATTGGAACCAGATTATTAGGGGTTAAGATGAGATTGAGAGGAGAGACAGTGGAGTAATCTAATGTAGAAGACTTTTTGAGGAATTAAACTACAAAGGGCATAAAAGATATAGGAAGAGAGTGGGGAAGAAAGGGTCAAGAGGTCTCCAGGATAAGGAAGACATGGGCATGTTTATAGGCAGTTGAAAATAAGTCAGTAGAGAAAGAGATATTGAAAATAAATGAAATGGGGCAGCTAGGTGACACAGTGGATAGAGCACCAGCCCTGGAGTCAGGAGGACCTGAGTTCAAATCTGGCCTCGGACACCTAACACTCACTAACTGTGTGACTCTAGGCAAGTCACTTAACCCCAATTGCCCTCACCAAAATAAATAATAAATAAATAATAGATGAAATACTGAGAATGTCAGAGGGTACAATTTTTTGGAGGAGACTTGAATAAGTAAAGGAGTTAGCCTTGGTAAGGAGTAAGGACACTTTTTTATGTGTCACAATGGGATGAAGAAGGCAAGAGTGGAAGAAGGCATCTGAAAGATAGGAGCTGAAGTAGAGGGGTGGAGAGGAAGTTCATGGTGAATGGCCTCACATATTTTTCTTTAAAATATGAGGCAAGGTTCTCAGTTCAGAGAGTGGTGGGAGTGAGAGCCATGGGAGGTGGATTAAATGGTTTGGGAGAACTGCTGTAGACAGTGGGATAGTTAGTTGATAAGAGAAGTATAGTAGGAAAGTCTAGCAATGGTGAAGGCCTAGTTGAGGTTATGTAACCTACATTTGTATTGGACTCAATCAGAATGGTTGAATGACTTTCTTCACCCTTAGCTCAGCAGCACTTTATGAGAGGGAAGGCAATGAATAGTAGGAGTGATCCAAAGCTGAGGCTTGGCTGGGCATGATCATCTAGGTTAACAGTGAGCAAAGAAATTTATGAAAAAAAAACTCCCTCTATCAATACAAAAACCAGTTCTTTCTCTGGCACTTAGTCTTAGAGAGTTGTCTCAGAGTTTAAATAATGCCCAGCATTATTTAAATGATATATGTCATAGATGATATATGTCAGAGATGGGACTTGAACCCATATGTTCCTGACTCCAAGGTCAACTTTCTGTTTGTTGTAATGTGCTACCTCTAAAAGTCTTATAGAAATATATTTTATTTCCGAAGACTTAAGGGACAACTTTCTAACTTGACTTGGAAATGTGTTGACAACTGTTGACTGCCTTTTTCTATTTATAAAATAAGTTTTGCTTTGTTTTGATTCATTTTTTACCATAAAATTAGGGAATAGTATATCTAACTATCTGTCTATGTTTGGATAAGTTCTGGAAATACTGAACATTATTGAATAAGAGCATTTGCATTCTCCAAGAGGAACTTCAGTAGGATATTTCTAATATGAAATCATTCATTCATTCACTCATTCATTCATTTATACATTCCTTCAAAAATCTTGATGGAATGCTTACTATATGCAAGACACTATGCTCAGAATACAAAGGTTAATTAATCCATCAGTGAGCAGTTTTAAGCACCTGCTATATATCATTAACTGTGCTATGTACTGAAGATACAAAGGCAAAATAAACAAAAACCAAGAACAACAAGTACTTCCTTCCCTGAAGGAATTTACAACCTTCGAGACAGACACGTGTGTTGGGAAAATCAAATATGTATGTATACATGTGAGAGACTGAGGTCTTGTATATGGTAGAAAAATAAGGTAACAGAAATTTAATAAATATGTGTTGACTAATTGGAAAGTAAGAATGAAAATATGTTAAATATCAGATGAGAAGGCTGTAGTGTCTGCCCTCAAAGGGTTTCCAATAGGTCATTCTGAGAGGAGGAGGAGGAAGAAGAAGAAGAGGAGAATGGCAGAAAGTAGGATTTACACAAATAATTATAACAGCAGGGAGAATGTGAGAGGGACAAAGGAAAGACCTCAAAAAATTTCTTCTAGAAAAATTTGAGGAGAGAGAACTTTCAGAAGGTGGAGAATCAAAGAAGAAAGTGGCACCTGAGTTGGGCCTTGGAGAATAAAAAGAAAGATTTCCTAGAAAGTATAAAAATAAAAATCACACCATTCAAAGGAATACTTATCCAGTTTTTCTGATACATTCATTCCATTCAACTCAATTCACCAAGCATTTAATGCCTATTATGTGCAAGTCACTATACTAAGTACTGAGGAAACAAAGAAAAATATAAAATAGTCCCCGCCTTCAAGTAACTTACATTCTTAGGAAAGGGAAAAGATAAAACATGTTTCCAGACAAATAAATGTAAAGTGTATGAAAGTGAGGGGATAGAAAATTTGTATAAGTCCAAATATAGCTCAAAAAAGTCAGTTGTGTTAATGTAGATTATTGGTGTTACTAATAAATACATATAATAACGTCAAGGAAAAAATGAGGGTCTGGAAGGTGGAAGCTAACAGCCTGACCTACAAGTCTAGCTTTTATTCTTTTTCAACTTCATTTGCCTGGAACAAAGTGGGCTTCCTTGTCTCTGCCTCCAGACATTTCCTGTGGGGTTTGTGGAAGAGTCCCTCAAATAAGGGTTTAAACTAGAGTTGTGAGAAATTTCTAAGTCTCATTCATATAGGTGTTGGGATCATCGCTTTCAGTCAGTATCAGACATGAGCAGTCAAAATGATAAACAATCTTAGCTGGAGAAATTCTTCTTGAGTTTTAGCATCTATGTCTTGGACAATACTTTTCTTTGTATCCCCAGCAGGTACCATAATGCCTGAAACATAGTAGGCACTTAATAAATACCTACTTACTATTTTTTTTATAATTGTGAAGGTTCACGGTTTTAGCTATTCACTAAACAGCTGGTTGCCTGCCCTTGTAATGGAGAACCTTCAATTTGCTATACCTTAACATATAGGAGCCAAAAGCCAAGTGGACTAACTAAAGAACAAAAGTTTAGAAGATGTTAAGAGAAAAAATGGGCAACTGCAAATCTGATAGAAGCTACACAGCAACTGCAAATATGATAGAAGTTTCCCCTCCTTGGTTTCATGTGTTCATTATCTGTATGTCCTGCCTTGCGGTTTCCCTGAGCACGTGTTCTCTGAATGTCTATCAATAATTCCCAGTGGTATGGTAACCTGGAGTACAGTTTATACCATATATGTGTGTTTTTTTTCTTTAATTGTTATTTCATTTGAATAAATTTCTTTTATTTTGTACTTCTATGTCCTTACATAGCTAGTGAAAGTGAGCAAATTAGTGTTTGATAAATAAAAAGATCTAAGCTTTTGGGAAAAGAACTCACTATTTGACAAAAATTACTGGGGAAATTAGAAACCAATTTGACAGAATGCCTTTATCTATGCCTATGACTGACATCTCACACTGTATATCAAGAAAAGGTCAAACTGGGTACATGATTTAGACATAAAGTGTGATATAATAAGCAAATCAAGGAAACATGGAAAAATTACCTGTTAGAGCTAAGGGAAGAATTTATGACTACACAAGAAATAGGGAGGATCATGAGAAGTGAATTGGACAATTTGATTACATGAAATCCAAAAGGTTTTATACAAACCAAGGCAGTCAAAACTAGAAGGAAAACAAAAATGATTTTGTATAAGATTTTCTTAGGAACTAGAAGAGGTTGAACAATGTTTGTGATTTTTGCTCATTCTTCATTTTTGAAGAGGATCAATGGCATCATGAGGGTGATGCCTTGACTTGGTTGTGAATTGGATTTATGTGAGGCAGAGTTGCACAAAGCCTCACTCTCCCTTTCCAGAGTCATAAAAGTCTAGTGCAAGACAAAAATGGAGACAACTGGTGATGGCCTGGGATGCAGTGGATGACCTCGTTGTCTTCAATGTCTGACCAAGCACTAAGCACTCCACAGTACCTGTTTCAGCTGCCTTCATGGCCTTTGGAACAAATTGCTCTCATCTACCCATTCCAGTGAGGGAAGTCTTCACATGCTTGGGGTAGACATCCCCCTAACAGACCAATGAGTTTAAAACCTGTGAGTTATCCTCAATCTGGTTTAACTGGCTGCCTAGATGGTAGTGCTGGGGTGTGGCCTCGTGGCCACACAGTTGAGAGTTAGGTGATAAGTGAATGGTGGGTGGGCAGCCCTCAAAAGGGATCAGTAAATCTTCATACCGGAAGTGCTGATCATCCCTGAATACCCCATAAACCCCAAGGTTTGCTATATTGTAGCCATTTATCTTCAAACTCTTTAAAGATCTGGTCTAAGATTTGGCACATGGTTTTGACTAGATCATGGCAGATTTTGATCTGATGACCAGAAGGAGTTTTCCAGACAATATTCACTGTCAGGTCCAAGTTACTACATTAGCATCTCCTATATGTATAATCTTTCTCTTGGTTAGATCACATATACTCGAGTTCAATATTCATCCAAATACGGTGATTTAAAAAATCTATACATCTAGCCCTACTCTCTCTCTGAAATAACTACCTGCTGGAGACTTTCACTTAGATATCCTGTAGGATGTCAAACTTAACATGTCCAAAACAGAAAGCAATATATTTTGCCCTTAAACTAATCACTGTGACAAGCTTCTTTGTTTCTATTTGGGATCCTATCATCTTTTACTTCATCCAAGTTTATAACCTTAGAGTAAAACTTTACTTTCTTCTTTCACTTAATTCCAAACATCCAAGCAGTTGCAAAGCCTTGTTCATTCTACTCCAATAACATTTCTCAAATCTGTTCTTCTCTCCATTCCCACAATTTTTACCCTTGTTCTGTCCCTTATCATTTCTCACCTGGATAATTATAATAGCATTAGAATTGGTCTAATTCCAGTCTGTTTTTTCTCCAATCATTGTTCCACATACATGCCAAACTGATGTTCTTAAAAATGCATCTGACTATCTCACCCACTCACCCATACCGAAGAAAAAAAAATCTGAATATAAAGATATGGAGAGTAAAATAATACTTTTTCTACTTCTCAATCATTCTATTCCCTTTAAAAAAGATATTTTTGTGGGTTCCTTTGATTCTTGTCTAGACAGCTAGATGGCACGGTAGATAAAGCACTGGGCCAGGAATCCAGAAAATGGGAGTTAAAATCTAGCTGTAGACCCTTACTAACTGTGTAACCCTGGGTTGGTCACTTAACCTCTATTTGCCTCAGTTTCCTCAACTGTAAAATAAGAATAATAATAGCACCTCCCAGGATTGTTGTGAGGATTAAATTATATAACATTTGTAAAGTACTTAGCATAGCACCTGGCCCATAATAGGTACTATATAAATGTTAGTTGTTATTATTGTTATTATAATTAGTATAATTAAAAATCCTTCCCATTTCAGCAATGAAAGACATTAAATCCAAATATAGAAATAAACCAAAATTAGAACCAGGCCTTATAATCACATTATCAAAAAGTGTTAAATTTAGATTTAGAAGAATTATAAAGCATATTTAATCACATTGTTCTTATCAAAATATTTTCACTAATAATATTTTATTTTAGCAAATTATAAAGTGGTATCATTAATGAAGTAAATAAATATTTTTATTTCACTCTTTTATGTTTTTATTTTGCCTACATTTTATCATTACAAAACATGTTAATATGACATGACATTCATAAATAACATGTATATATTAGGGTTATGTGCTAAAAATATTTTGATAATGTGGGTATGTGATCAAAAAATTTTGGACACCCTTGATCTGGGTCATTCAGTCTCCTCTTCAATATCTCCTTATTAGGAACCAGATGGTTCTTAGAACTTCACCTATTAGCCACTATTAATGCATAGATTCTGATCTTACTGCCTTTCCTCGTTGCTTGCTTCATCCCATCGAAGAGTGTATGAGGAATGGGGAAAGCAAAGTTGTTATGTTACAGCTCTTACTCCAATTACAATCTATATTCACCCCAATTCTTTCTAATGCTGTGGCTCCTGAATTCGACATTCTCCCTAGTATACACCAACTACTTCTTTAATATTTACCCAATCTCAAATGTAGGACTGTAGGACTCACACTCCCAAAATCTCTCTCACATATCATTCTCTTATCTTGCAAGACAGAGTAGGCTCCACACTCATGCTGTAACCAATCTTTCACATCACTATGCTCCCAGCTCCCAAGAGTCTCTCAACCTATCAAATGACATAGATCAGACTACTTCAGATCACTCCTAAATATTTACTCCAAACTCAAGAAAATATAAGATTGTACTTTCCCCTGGCAGACATCTCCATGTGGAAAAAAATAATTTGCTGCCATGGGTAGCAGAGATTTGCCCATATTTTCTCTTAGTACTTCCATGTATCCTGAGATCTAATAATGCAGACCTTATTGACATTCATCAGACAAAAACCTGCATCTTTTGACTCCAGGAATTTTTCTTGCCTATTCCCCTGGAATTCACTTCCTCCTCGTCTCCATTTTTTGAGTTCTTTGGATCCTTCAAGTCCCAGCTAAAACTCCACCTTCTACAGGAAGCCTTTCCTAGTCTCTCATAATGATAATGAGCCTTTCTTTTTTTTCTTTTTATTAATTTAGTTTTAGTTTTCAACAATCACTTCCACATGCTTTTGAGTTTTAAATTTTTCTCCCCCTCCCTCTCTGCCTACCTCCCCAAGATGGCACACAATCTGAGATCGGCTCTATATATACATTCCTATTAAAAACATTTTCATATTAGTCATGTTTTAAGGAAGAATTAGAACCAATAAAAGGAACCACAAGAAAGAGGAAACATAACAAAACAGAGGGGGAAAAAAGAGCAAACAGTATGCTTCAATCTGCATTCAAACTTCATAGCTCTTTCTTTGCATGTGGATAGCATTTTCTACCATGAGACTTTTGGAGGTCCTTGTAATGTAGCCTTTCTGTTGATTTTCTCGGATCTAAACTGTTTACATTTTATTTTTACATAGTTATTTCCATATTGTTTCCTCCATCAGACTATGAACTTATAAAAAGCAGGAACTTATATTTTCCTTTTGTATTCCCAGTGCATGGCACAATGCCTGGCACATAGCAGGTACTTAAAAAGATATTCTTTGACTTGAATTGACTTGAATCAACCTCCTGACACCTATGGAAGTATATTTCCCATAATATGACTTTTTCTACCCATTTGTTAGTTAATAAACATTTACTAATCACCTCCAATCACTGGTGTAAGCACTGAGGATGAAAATAAAGATAAAAGACAGTTATTGTCCTCAAAGAGCTCATCATTTAATGGGAGAGACAACATGCATATAATTATGTACAAATAAACAATATACAGGATAAATTGGAAATAATCTACAGAGATAAGGCACTAGAATTAAGAAAAATGAGGATATGCTTCCAGTAGAAAGTGGAATTTTCACTGGGAATTGAAGGAAGCCAGAAAAGCCAGGAGGCAGAGAGGAGAAGGGACCATATTCTATGAATTAGAGATAGCCAGTGAAAATGCCCAGAGATGGGAAATGGCTTGTCATGTTCAAGGAACAGCTAGCAGGCCAGATACAGTATATCATAAATTATATGGAGAGGTGTAAGGTTTAAATGGACTGGGAAGTTAGGGGAGACCAGCCCATTTTAGCTTTGAAATCTAAATAGAAGGTTTTATATTTAATCCTGGAGGTATTAGGGAATTGTTAGAGTTTGAGTGGGGGGGGTGATGTAGTCAAACTTGCATTTTAGGAAGATGAATTTGATAGTTGAGTGGAGAATGGAGTGTACTAGGGAGACTTATAAGCAGAGCAATTAGCCTATTGCATTAGTGTAGACATGAGGTTATGAGGGCATGCACCAAGGTGATAGTAGTGTCTGAGGACAGAAAGTAGCATATTTGAGTGATGTCATGAAGGTAATAGTGACAAGCCTTAGTAACAGATTGGACATGGGGGAAATGAGAAAGATTGAGGTGTAGAGGATGACTCTTAAGTTTTGAGTTTGAGGGACTGGGAGGATTATATTGTCTTCTACAGTATTAGGGAAGGTAGAAGTGGAGGAAGGTTTAGGGGAAAAGATATTTGTTTTGGACTTGTTGAGTTTAAGATGTCTCTAGGACAACCAATTCAAAATATCTAATAAGCATTTGGAAATGAGAGACTAAAGTCAGCAGTTAGAGATGGATAGATTTGAGAATAATCTGAATAAAGATAATAACTACATCTATGGGAACTGAAGAGACCATTAAATGAAATAATATAGGAGAAAAGAAGAGGACCCATGATAGAGCTCTGGGGAACACTCATAGTCAACAGATAGGACCTGCAGGAAGATTCATAAAAGAAAACAGAAATGAGTGGTCAGTTAGAAAAGAGGAAAACCAGGAGAAAATAGTATCTCAAAATCTCAGAGAGAAGAAAGTATCAAGAAGAGAAGAGTGATCAGCAGTTCCAATGACTTCAGAGAGGTCCAGAAAAGGCTGTTGGATTTGGCAATAAAGAGAGTATTATTAACTTTAGAAAGCAGTTTTATTTGAATTATGAGGCAGGAAGTTAGTCTATAAAGAGTTAAGAGAGTGACAAGAAAGAAAGTAGAAATATTTAGACAACCTTCTCAAAGAGTTTAGCCACAAAAAGCAGGAGAAAGATGGGATATTAGTGGGGAAGAATGGATCAAATGTGGATTTTTTGAGGATAAAGGAAATATGAGCATATTTGTAGTTAATAGGAAAGTAGACAGGGAGAGATTGAAGGTAAGTGAGACAATAGACATAGAGGTGGCACCATATTGCAGATGGGATGGAAAGACATAATTTGTACATGTAGAAGGATTAGCTGTGGCAAGGAAGAGGTCTACCTCTTCATGTGAAACAAGGATGAAGGAAAAGATAGAGGCAAAAAGTTTCAAGGTGACATAAGCTCAGGAGGAGGGAAGTAGAGGGATCTCTAAGAGATTGGCCTTGACTTTTTCAGTAAAATGTAAGACAAGATTATTGGCTGAGAGTACGAGGGGAAGGAGAGTCATGAAATTTTAAGGAGGAATGAAAAGTTTAAAAGAGCCACCGTGGTAAGTGGGATAGTGAATTAATTGTTGTTGTTGTTGTCCAATCATTTTAGTTTGTTTAACTATCTGTAACCCCATTTGGGGGTTTTCTTGGCAAAGATATTGGAGTGGTTTGCCCTTTCTTTTTCCAGCTCTAACTACAGATAAAGTAACTGAGGCAAAGGAGGGTTAAGTGACTTGTCCAGGGTCACAGTTAGTAAGTATCTGAGGCTGGATTTGAATTTGGGAAGATGAGTTTTCCTGGTTTCCAGTCCAGAGTTCTATCCATTGTGCCACCTAACAGCCCCAGTGATTTAAATAGAGAGATATAAAAGCATTGCCTTAAAACTATGAAGGCCCAGTTAAAGTTACATAATATAAATTTGTGGTAGACTCAGTATAGTTTCATGATTTTCTCCAGATATATTCAGCAGCACATGTGTAGGAATGAAGGCAGCCACTCTGTAAGTGATCCAAGCTTGGCTGAGGCTTGTCAGGGCAAGATCAGTATTATCATAAAGGGGCAAGGGACTCAAGAGAAAATTATGGTGGACAGTAAAATTAGTTCATCTGGGGGCCAAGATGGGGAAAATAGTGTTGCTAGTGTAGTGGTCATAGTATGGAAGAGAACTAAGTTGTTGAGGAATTAGAGTTGATGATATGGAGAAAGAATGAGGTTTAGGGTTACAAAGCAAAGGGAGAAGTGAAATGGTAATAGATTGTTGATCTAATTCCAGAATTCACAAACATAGAATTGGTGCACTTATGGATGACGGCAAGATCAATGATATGACCATTTTTATGTGTCCCTGGGGTGAGGTGGAGAAATAGGCCATGTGAAATGGGTAAGTTGAGGAATTGTAAAATTAAAGTGTTTGATAGAGTGTCAATATAAACTTTTTAGTACCTATTATGAGTTGGGGAAGAGATAAAGATTGAAAGACAGACACTGAATGTATTGGGGGAAAAAGAAGGAAGGAAATAATAATCCTTTATTTAGTATCTACTATGTTAAGAGCTTTAATAAATATTATCTCATTTTGGTGATCACAAAAACCCTGAGATGTAGGTGCTATTATTATCCCCATTTTATAACTGAGGAAATTGAACCACACAGAGATTAAGTGACTTGCCTGGGGTTGCACAATTAGTAAATGTCTGAGACTGTATTTGAATTTTGTCCTCCTAACTGCAGGTCCAGGGCTCTATCCACCACACCACTTAACTGATTCTAGAGTGCCCTAGAGGTCAGTACAAAAGAGGAGTGTCCTGGATGTTGGAAGATAATAGCAACCAGAATTTTGATTAGGTAGTAGATTGGATTTAGTGAACCTCAAAGGTTTCTGAATAATGGTGGTTGAAGGAGAACCTGAAGAGGCAGTGGGTAGCAAGGAGCATTCTAACCTTCCTACTTCAAGGGGAAATGGGTGAAAATGTAGCCAGTGTTGGAAAAGGCAACCAGTGAGGGAAGGAGCCAATTCTCACCAAAAGCTAGAAGATGGAAGGAATGGAAAAGAAATGGATTAAAACTTGCATTCAGCAAGTTTGTTGCCTATAGAACACCCATAATTTCCAAAATAAAGGTTATACACTAAAAAAAAAGTTATACTATCATCTTTATGTGGATAGACATAGTCTCATTTTGATTCCTGGAAAGAGTGTGCCAGTCTCTTATTTGCATGAATCCAAACTGTGGATGGAAAAAAAAAAAGAAAGAGTTAATGTCTTAGCTGTCAGAGGGTTAGACATATAAATTGGCTTCCTATTTAATAGCTACCTGAATAACAATTGAATGGAGTGGTGAGTTGACTCCTCCTTGCCACCCCATCTCTCCCCTTGCAGAGAGGTAATTAGCATTGATTTGACCTGATCTTAGACCCATGCTGGGACATGTGTTCTAAGTAGTGATTTTAGCAGGTTCTTATATTCTCACTCGTGGTCTGCATGCTGTTGATGGAAGAAATACTGGGGTCTCTAGATGAATAATTGCCATAGTAGCCTCTCCTTGTCCTTCCCCCTCTTCATCTTATTCTTTTCTATTTACTATAATTTTTGTGTCTCATCTTAGTTGAAATCCATGTCTCTGCCTGCTAACACTGCCAGCATGGAACTCATTATCTATTTTTACCAAGTGTGACACTCATTAACAAAATTAACTGATCTGTATTGACTTGATACTATTTTGTTAATCACGTGGCTTGAGCTTTGTGTTCTTTGATTGCACCATGTGGCTGTTCTTGAGTCTCTTCTATTTTTACAGCACCACAAAAAATAATAATTTAAACAGCTAACTATATTATCAGAGATGCATATTAAAATTATATTAAATATTAAAAAAGTGCAAGTACCATTATTAGATACAGTTTCCAGGTTTAATACCCATGCTACATTAGGGAAAAATAGAATATTTTACCAGATATATTTTAAAAGGGTTTTTTTGTTGTTGTTTTTGCTGTTCCTTGCTTTTTGAGACATTTAAAAGATGAAAACCTAGCTCTTAAACTAAATGAAAGAATAAAGATTTAACAGAACCATTGGATATTGTGACTTCATGGACCTATGAAATGTGTTTCCATGATCCATTATCTAATAAATAGTAATGTATTAAGTACATACTGTAGGCAAGGCAATGAGTTAGGCAATAAGGATACAAATATAAAGAATTAAACAATCTTTCCATTCTGTGTGGGTAAAGAACATATACATATATATATATGTATATGTATATATGTATATGTATATATGTAGAATGAATATAAAATACATATTAAGTAATTAAATACAAGGAAATAGGAAAGAAAGTAGTAGCTTTTGATGGAGTATCAGGAGACTTCCTGCTTAAGCTAGTCTTTGAGCTCCTCCTAAAACTACAAAGGTTTTTGAGAGCTGAGCTTTTACTGGTAGCAATTCAACTTTAAAAAGAAAAGAAAGAAAAAGAGGTGGACTACAAGTCCTACATTAGTCAATAGCTAAGAAGTTAATCTCATCTTGGGCCCATAATGGTGTTTAGGACTAGAAAGGAGATAGTCACTGCACTGATCAAATCACATCTAGAGTAAAACATCTAGTTCTGTAATTATGTTAACTAGATCCACCACAAATTGTTTCTCTAATCTTAACTGGGCCTTCATTGCTATATATTAATTATTTTACCTTTTCTTGATTGAATTTCTACCTACTCTTACAGTATCTCTACCAAATCTTTTCCTTCCCTTTTAACACTTCTGAACAAAGGAACTACCTTAACCAAAAAATTAGACGCATTTTGTTCTTAGCTTTTTCTTGCCAATACCACTTTATCTTCTCTCAACATCAATACACATTTTCTTCTCCTTTTCTTCTATGTAAGAGAAAGGATACATTTTATTTGCCATTCTTTGTACTTGTATTCTTGGTTTCACCCTTTCCTTATTCCTTCAGGAACTTATTCTTTCAATCATCCCCTCTTTCTTTCTAATCCCCAGTCTCACTTTATGCAATGTTTCCTCTTCTGCTGCCCAGATAATTCATGTCCTTTAAAAAGAAAAATAAATGGTTTTGAATAATTATAGCTATCAAAATGGAATGGGTAGTCTCAAGAGAGTGTATTTCCTCTAATTGGATGTCTTCAGTTAAAGGATAGATGATCATCTATCGAGAATTTTGTAGAAGAGATTATTGGTCAGGTATGGATGGGAGAAGATGACCTCCTTGCAACACTGAGACTCTGTTTCTATGATTCACAACACTTGAATTTCCAGATGCTATATCATTTGTGACAGTCAACTTAGTTTAATAAGGTTCTGGACAGAAAACCTATTTGAGTTGTTACAATTCTACTTCACCACTATCAAATAAAAAAAAAAAAAACATTATCAGGCTAAAATTGTAAGACTATAAGTATGCCCAGAAATACCAAAAAGGACACCTAGTAAGTGTCAGATCTGGGACTCTGCTATTTCTCAGCTTTATCTTGCTATCTTTGGGCAGTTTCATATCCAACAGAAAATATACTTAGATTCAGCAATCATTCTTATTTTTAAATGAACCAAAGGGCTATAACACTGTGCAAACCCTTTGATCCAGCAATACCTCTACTAGTTCTGTATCCCAATGAGATCATAAAAAAGGGCAAAGGACCCACATGTACAAAAATAATTATAGCAGCTCTTTTTGTGGTGTCAAGGAATTGGAATTTGAGGGTATGTCCGTCTATTGGCTGAACAAGTTATGGTATATGATATTATTGAATACTATTGTTGTATAAGATATGATGAGCAGGTGGATTTCAGAAAAACCTGGTAAGTCCTACATGAACTGATGCTGAGTAAAGTGAGCAGAACCAGGAGAACACTATATACAATAACAGCAACATTGTGCAATGACCAACTTTGATAGACATTTCTCTTCTCAGCAATACAATGATCTAATAGCATTCCAAAAGACTCATGCTATCCACATCCAGAGAAAACTATAGAGTCTGACTGCAGATTGAAGCATATTATTTTCTTTTATTCTGCTTTCCCTTTCTTGTGGGTTTTTCCTTTTTTTTCTGATTCTTCTTTCACAACACGACCACGGTGGAAATATGTTTAATATGATTGTACTTGTATAGCCTATATCAGATTGCATGCCATCTTGGGAAAGGGGGAGGGAGGGGGTAAGGGAGAAAAAAATTAGAATTCAAAATCTTACAAAAATGAATGTTGAAAACTATCTTTACATGTAATTGGAAAAAATAAAATTCTACAAGTGGGAAGAAAATAAATTACAAATTTGAGTGTTTTCAGAAAAAAACATGGCAAAACATCAAGTGATACAAAGTTAAGTCAGAACACCTGGGAGAACATTGTGCACAATAACAGCAATGTTGTAATGATGATCTGTTATGAAAGACTTAGATACTCTGATCAATGCAATGATTCACGAAAATTTCAGAAGACTTATGGTGAAAAAATGCTACCTGCCTCCAGAGAGAGAACTAATGATGAGCATACTGAAGTATAATTTTCTTGCTTTATTGTTTTTTTTTGCTTTGTTTTGCAGTATGACTGATATGGAAATATGTTTTCCATGATTTAACATGAATAATTGATATCATGCTCTTTGCTTTCTCAGTGCATGGAAGTGGGATGGGAGGAAGAAAATTTAGAACTGAAAATTTAAAAAGAAAATAGTATTAAAAATAAATTATAAATTAAAATGTTTAGAAAAAAAGGAAAGGATGTCTTTTGACTTGGAAATAGAATTAACAAAAGAGACATCCTAGAGGAATTCTCAGTGCTTTAAAATTGTGTTTACACCTGGACAATTGAAATATGTCGTTGTGATTTATCTAAACTTTATCCACAGCCTAAGTTTATGCTTCATAAGAAGTACATTACTGTGTGCTCTTGAATTAACTATATGCCACATGACCATACACAATGTGAGAAAAGGGAAAATATTGTTACTGTTGTGTTACAAGTTGGTGTAGGTCAGGAGAGAGAGAGAGAGAGACAGAGAGACAGAGAGAGACAGAGAGAGACAGAGAGAGACAGAGACAGAGACAGAGACAGACAGAGAAGCCGAGAGAGAGAGAGAGAGAGAGAGAGTTAGAAGGAGGAAGAAAGTTCTCATATTGAAGGTGGATATTTAAGTGAATTTTGAAGGATGTAAAGCATTCTTATGAGATAAAGCAGAGCAGGAAATGCAATAGAAAATGTTTTTCTTCATGCCATTTTTTTGTTCTAGCAATATTAGTTGCATGGATTTAGACCGCTATGAAAAGAATACAGTAAACCATTTAGTGGATATTTGCTGTTTCTTTCAACTCCATGCGAAATTAAAATTGTCAAAAAGGAAAAATATCATCTAACACAGTGGGGAAATAAAGGTTATTACATTTTTAAAAGCTAAGGTAAATATCCACCTTTACATAAATATAACTTAATGAGACAATGAAAAATCATCTATGTAAACATAGGATCAAGAAAACCACAGCACTTAGAAGTTTGTTACAATTGACTACCTATGTTTACTCAAAAGTTTTTTTTTTAATAAGATACAGTTTATGGAGCTAAAGGAACAGATCTGAAGCTGAAGTTTGGTAGCCCTATGACAATCAGGAAAACATGAAAACCTTTTATTTATGACCCATGGCTAAGTCCACACTTCAGGATTCAGACATTCTCAAGACAAAGCAGAACGAGCAGTGCTAAAGATTAGACTTGCAAATTTTGAAATACATGGTGTCAGTCTAGTGATGTTAAAACATCCATTTGGAATAACTCATACAGTATAACTGTAGCATATTATAGAGTAGCATCATGAATATGCAATCAGCAAACAGTTCTGGAGCCTGATCACCATCCCTGTCAATTACAGTAGTCACTTTCTGTGATGTTGTCTTGGCATTTTGACAGTGATTATAACTTTACAAGATGTATTGCAGATATTACGCTTCAGTTGTTTACAAATAGACCCATATCTTACACTTTCACTAGGAGAATAGGATGTTTTAAGTAAGGAAAACATTCTTTATAATAATTCTTCCACTTAAGTCAGTCATGCATGAGTGAAAGAGTTGCAACTGAGAAAATCACCTTTTACCACCATTATGTGACAATAGCAGGTTGAACAATACCCCTTTTCTACCCCGAAAGCTAAGAGAATTAAGAGCTTTCCAAGTTGAGAAAAGATACCAGGTGGAACATTTATGCAGATCATAGTCCTCCATTTTTGCTGAAGAGGAAAGCAAAATAAGCAAGTCAATTTAAGAAATTTATCTAAAATTTGAAATGAAGCACCAGGTAGGAAGGGCATGTTTAAAATAAGGTAAAAGTTATTAGTGTCAGAGGGTGGCTTTTGTTTTTCTAGTCTTTTGTCTATACACACATGCCTTCAAAATATATCAACTCTTTGCAAAATCACATAAATTACTGAAGCAATTATCTTCACCAAACCTCATTGTCCTAAATTTTATTATAGCTAAAAGGGTCTGGGACCTGAATTATCCAGATACTTGGCTCTACTCTCCATTGTACTTTGTTTATTTCTCCATCTGAGCAAAAGCTAAAAAAATCAGATAATTCCCCCAGATGTTTCTAAATAGCCAGGTTTTTTTTCTTTTTTGAGGGGGGTCATGAAGATAAAACATCAGGATTTTCATAGACATTCTGAAGTTTTGTACAGATGTTTGCACAATTTTTTAAATGTCTAGACAAGTTCCAAGTGAGAAGTTCAGAGGATTAGAGGATTAGAATTGTTAACAAAATTGATATTACATTAAAATAAATATATTTTAACATAAAAACAATTTTTTATATATATTAGAATCATCCTATTCTACATATCATTAAATTAATTTATAGGATACTCTTCCCCACGTTAATTACAAAATTAATATTTGGTATGTTTAGTTAGTTGCAGCTAGATTATATTTCTGCAAAATTGAAATTAAATGTAGAAATTGCACTTTCTATTTTTCTATTAATGTTGCTTTGAATGTATTAATTGACAGACATTTTATATTAGTCTATGAGAATTCATAAACAAAAAATTTATAATGTTTTAGTTATAATTTGTTTGTAATAAGATATTTTTCATTGTGAAAGTAAATAATTTTTATGCTTTTTGAAAACTATATCATTTGTGTCATCAAAACCTTACTAACAAATGGTCATCTTTTCTGGTAAAAAGGTTAAAAACATTCTTATTTCTCTGACATTCAGTTTTGTACTCAGAATCACATCACACAAATTTTAAATAGGAAATATAACAGTAAAATTAAAGGATATAGATATTTAAGCATTTGTATGCAAAATTCAAGTCAGCAAATATTTTCCAAGTACTTATGAAGTTTTAAGTGTTGAGGGTGATATAACCAAAAATATGACATAGTCATTGCCCTCTAATGAACTTAGAGTTGTAAAAGGGATAATCTAAGTATACTCCTCTACCATAGTTATGGTATTTTACAGCCAGGCAATTTTCATTGTGCAGTTTCATTAGGTACACTGGATGCACTGTCATTGGGTACAAGATCTACCCACATCATGAGAGGTACTATGCCCAGACAAGGGGAAGGTTTTATAATTCTTTAATAGCAAGCATGTATCTTCATTCCACTTGAAGTGGAACCCATAACACATCAATCAGACTGCTTCTCTTGCTGATAGAATAGGCTAGACGAACCAGAGAAATAATTCTCCAAAGACTTAATGTCAACAAGCCTTCATGGCTGGCAAGGAAATTAAAGAGGCTAAACAATAGAGCAAAAAGATAGGTAGATCTATTGTTAATTCTTCCAAAAAGTCAGTACCTAAACACTTGATTGGGAAAGTTTCTGCAGCTAAAGTTGGAATATGCTAAGTTGTCTATTACTTCAATGGTTAAGACAAATTTTAAAGAACCATAAAAATAGTAAGCTAATCATACTAATAAATATAATAAAATAGAAGATAAAATATATACAGTGTACAGAACTCTAAGAATTTTCACCAATCAATATTATTAACTGACTACTATGGACTAGGTACTGTGCTAAGCGATAGGGAGTACAAAAAGAGGAAAATTACATTCTTTGCACTGAATCCAATGGGGGAGATAAGATGCAAACAAATATATACAAAGTAAACTATATACAACATGAAAAGAAAATAATTAACAGAGAAAAGGCATTAAATTAAGAGGGGTTAAGGAGGGTTTCCTGAAGGTGAGGATTTAGTTATGAAAAGCCAAGGAGTTTAGTAGTTGGAGCAGAGGAGAGAGAGCATTATTAGACATGGAGGACAGCCAGAGACAATGTCTGGAGCTGAAAGATGGAATGTCTTGTTTTTCAAACAGGCAAGAGGCCAATGTCTTTGGATTGAGGAGTATTTATTGGGGAGTAAGGCATAAAAAGAGTAGAAAGGAATGAAGAGATTAGTTTATGAAAGGCTTTGAATGCCAAACATAACATTTTGTATTTGTTCCTGGAAACAATAGGAAGCCTCTAGAGTTTTTTTTTTTTCTAATAGAAAGGTCACATGATTAGAACTTCTTTTTAGTAAAACTCACTTTAGTGACTGAATGGAAAATGGATTTGAGTGGGGAGAGATTTGAGGCAGGTGGACCCACCAGCAAACTCTTGCAATAATCTAGGTGTGAGGTGATGAAGGGATTCACTAGAGTGGTAGCAGTGCCAGAGGAGAGAAAGGGACATTTTAAAGAGATGCAGCAAAGGTGAAATTGACAGGTCTTGGCAATAGCTTGAATATAGGAGGTGAGAGATAGTAAGGAATTCAGGATGACTCCTAATAGTGAGGGAGGAGAGGATGGTGTTGCCCTGTACAATAATAGGGGAGGTGGGAGAAAATGAGGATTAAGGGATAAAGACACAGTTTGGACATGTTGTGTTTAAGATGTCTACTGGACCTCCAGTTTGAGATGTCTGAAAGGCATTTGGAGATGTGAAAGGGACAGAAAATAGAGATTGGGGCAGGAAAGGTAAATTTGAGAATCATCAGCATAGAAATGATAGTGGGAGTTGGTGAGATCACTAAGTGAAGTAATAAAAAGGGAGAAGAGAAGAGAGCCCAGTACAGAACTCTGAGAGATATCTATGGTTAGAGGGCATGATCTGGATGAGCATCCAGCAAAAGAGACAAAAAAGGAACAGTGAATTAGGTAGGAAGAAAATCAGAAGAGAATGTTGTCTCAAGAACCTAGAGAAAAAAGAATATCAACGAGGACAAAGTAAGCAATAGTGTCAGAAGCAAGAGAAGTCAAAGAGAATGAGGATTAAGAAAAGATCATTTGAATTAGCAACTAAGTAACATTGGAGATAGTAGTTTTAGCAGATTGAATAGGGTGGGAAGCCAGATAATAAAGGGTTAAGAGGAGAATGAGAAGAGAGAAAGTGGAAGCACCTATTACAGAAAACTTTTTTTGAGAAATTAAACTACAAAGGGCAGAAGAGATATAAGATGATAGTTAGCAAGGATGAAAGAGTTAAATAAGAAGTTTTCCAGAGTAAAAAAAAATGACCCAAGAAGAGAGACAGACAGACAGACAGAGAAAGACAGAGAGGCACAGAGACAGAGACAAGGAGAAAGAGAGAAAGATAGAGAGATAGAGACAGAGAAACAGAGATACAGACAGAGACAGAAGAAAATAAACCAGAGTGGGAATGAGAGAGGGGGCAATCTTTTGGAGGAGATGGAATGAAATGAGATTACTTCAACAAGTAGATGGCTTGCCCTTGATAAGGAGTAAGGCCATTTCATTATGTGAGACAAGGGTGAAGGAGTAGATAGTGGCAAAAGGCACCCAAGTGATAGATCTGAGGAACAGGATAGAAGTTCAGAAGTAAGTGGCCTCAAATTTTTTTCTATGAATTATGAGGCTAGATTTTCATCTGAGAGAATGAGGGACAGGGAAATCACAGGTATGAATAAGATGAAAGTGTGTGGAGAAGGATAGTGAGTTGATAATGGAGGTATAATAGAATTGCCTAGAAGCAGTGAAGACTCAGTTGAGATTATTTAAAAGTATAGTGGAGCCAATCAGAATGGATGAATTATTTTCTCCACTTTCTTTTTCATCATTATGTGTGTAGAAGTGAAGGCAATGAAGGGTGGGAATGATCCTACCAAGGCAGAGGCTTGGGTGGGTGTAATAGATAATATGATAAGGTGGTTTGGGAGTTGAGTAGAACTGTATAATTGAAATGGTTCATTGAGATGGAAAGAAGACTGCCTAGCTCAGTGAAGCTGGCCTGGGAGAGACTTAAGGGGTCAAGGGATTAGAGATCACTCTGTGGATGAAGAGTGCAGTTATATAAGAGAAGACAGAAGCAGGGGTGAAGAAACTATTGCCCCTTCCAAGAACAATTAAATCATTTGACAGTGCCAAGGGCTTTGTTAACAAGAACTTTCTTTTCTGGGCCTTCAATAGATGTGACTGTAGCACCTATAGGAGCAGTTCTCAGGCTGCATCTTCAAAGGTAATGCTTCCCTCATTATCCATATTCCACCCCCCTCAAAACTTATTTCATTGATTTTCCTCTCTCTACAAACCCACAACTATTTATTCATATCCTACACTTTCAGTAGGTCACATAGTCTCCTATTTCATTATGAGGATTGAAGCCAAATAACAGGTAGTCCATCACTCCACCTCCACCACTTTAACATCCTGAGCATTTCAAACATTCTTTCCTCTTTTCTTATTTCTTATACTTATCTGTGTTCTAATAGCAACTCCACTCTTATAGTTATCCTTGTTCTTTACTAAAGTTACCATCATCCTTGATCCTATCACCCCTTGCCTCCTGAAGAACTTTAATCTATTATTCTCATATTCCCCTGAACATGTGCAATTCCCACCTTTTTATCAGTTCCTCTCATCTATTTACAAACATACCTCAATTGCTCCAATACAATCCAAACAAGCGAGCAAGACAGCACTTTTATGAAGTCTTCTGTCCTACCTAGATTCAAATCTCTCTCCTTTTATTGAAAAATTTCATATTAAAATAATTTGCTATGGTGGCTGTCTATACTTTTTCACTACTCACAATTTCCTCAACCACTTGAATTATGAATGAATGAATTAATGAAAAAAGCATTTATTAAGCATTTACTATGTCACAAATACTGTGCTAAGCTCTCAGGGTACAAACCCTTAGGAAACTTATGTTCTAATCTGTATAGGGAGAAAATTTAGAGAAGTGGCATACAGTAGAAATATTTTGGTTCAGGTATCATGAAGTAGAGGAGTAGATTGATACATTTCCAGTAGAAACAGTAATATTGCTTTGAATATGATTCTAAATCCAGAAAACTTGAGATAGGACAGAACGGCTATAACTAGGTAGACTGAGGGAACCAGGTGAGAGAGGCACTCATCAATTAAGATGCCACAGGCTCCATGGCAAGAGTATTAGAGTTGAAAGTATTTAATGTTCCAGAATGTGGTGTCTGGTCCACAGAGTACAACTGCAGAGCAGCAGGAAAAAGATGGCTGGGTTATGGCTAAAATTCTGAGTTGGTTCATTTAACACAACTATATTTTTTCTCTCAAAGGTCATCAATAACTTCTTAGTCACCAAATCTGATGTGCTGCCCATTTTCTATTTTAATAGAGTTGGTCATCCTTAAGTATTATAAGTAGCTGGTGATGGAGTGGATATGGAGTGCTGTGCCTAAAGTAAGGAAGACCTGAATCCAAATCTAGCTTCAGATGCTTACTGTTTGTGTGACCCTGGATAAGTCACTTAGTCTCTGTCTCAGTTTCTTCAAATGTAAAATGGATATCTCACATGGCTGTTGTGGGAATTTAATGATATTTCTAAAGAAAAAATGCTTAGCACAGTGTCTGACACATAATAGGCACTACATAAATATTTACTCCTTGCCCTTCTATCTTTCAATTCAAAACTATTGAGTTTAGTGAGCCTTTGAGTCCTTTAATTCTTATGTATTTTCTCTGGGCCTGAAATATAGGCTTTCCTATATCACATACTCATTTTATACATTGAGTATATTTGTGGAAAGAAACTGACCCACATGGGGGAAACCCTAGACAGAAGCTATTTCTAAGCTTTGATTTAAGGTAGAGGTACATAAAGAAGTAGGTAAGGATGTGGCTGTAGGTAACTTTAGAAAATAATAGGAAGGTCTATGAGAAAAATAGGAAGAAGAAGAGCATAGGTGAAGACTGAAAGTGTTATAGAAGAGTGGAAGAAGATGTACAAGATCCTCCAGTGGAGAGAGGAATAAAAGGAGAAGGAGGATTAGGTCATAGGGCATATTTTTTTTCAGTTAGGGAGATCAGGTACTCTCTTGGGACAACCCACCAAGTATATACTTTCCCTTGAGCTTAAAGACCTTTTCTCTTATTTGGCAATATCTTTTTTCACCCAAGATCCTCTGGCTTTTTGTTCATTGATCCTATTCTTATTGAAAATCAACTATTCTACATGAAGATCTGTATTCACAATTCCCTTATTTTTATAATTAGATCCTGTGTGCTCCCTGCTCTAGAGACAACAAGATCTACCCAACCATGATCTCCAGTAACCTGATCTTCACAATCTTTCATCAGCATAGCATTCCAAAATCTATGGATTTGAAGTAAAGGGACCTGAGTTCAAGTCCCAATACTTACTACCTTTGTGATCCTGGGAAAAATCACTTAATATATTTGGGCTCTGAAAATAGCTGTACAAACCCACAAAGCTTGGGACAGTACATTCTCTACATTGGAAGCAGACTTTTACCTTAACAAAGAGTTTAAAACTCAAGTAATTAGCCAGGATCATGAGTAAGCAGTGCAAAAAGAGTCAGACTATATTATCTTACTTTGGTGACAAAGAAAATCAAAACACACAACCAGAAGAAGAAAACAAAGTCAAAGCTCCTACATTCAAAGCCTCCAAGAAAAATATGAATCAGTCCCAGGCCTTGGAAGAACTCAAAAGGGATTTTGAGAAGCAAGTAAGAGAAGTAGAGGAAAAACTGGGAAGAGAAATGAGAGTGATGCAAGAAAATCATGAAAAACAAGTCAACAGCTTTCTAAAAGAGACCCAAAAAAATACTGAAGAAAATAACACCTTAAAAAATAACCTAATCCAAATGGCAAAAGAGGTCCAAAAAGCCAATGAGGAGAAGAATGCCCTAAAAAGCAAAATTGGTCAAATGGAAAAGGAAGTCCAAAAGATTACTGAAGAAAATACTTCCTTAAAAATTAGAATAGAGCAATTGGAAGCTAGTGACTGTATAAGTCAAGACAGTGTAAAACAAATCCAAAAGAAAGAAAAGTTAGAAAACAATGTGAAATATCTCATTGGAAAAACAACTGACCTGGAAAATAGATCCAGGAGAGAGAATTTAAAAATTATTGAACTATCTGAAAGCTATGATCAAAAAAAGAGCCTAGACATCATCTTTCAAGAAATTATCAAGGAAAACTGCCCTGATATTTTAGAACCAGAGGGCAAAATAGAAATTGAAAGAATTCACCAATCTCCTCCTGAAAGAGATCCCCAAAGGAAAACTCCTAGGAATATTGTAGCCAAATTCCAGAGTTCCCAGGTCAAGGAGAAAATATTACAAGCAGCCAGAAAGAAAGGATTCGAGTATTGTGGAAACACAATCAGGATAACACAAGATTTAGCATCTTCTACATTAAGGGACTGCAGGGCATGGAATATAATATTCTGAAGGGCAAAGGAGATAGGATTACAACTAAGAATCACCTACCCAGAAAAATTGAGTATAATCCTTCAGGCAAAAAAATGGTCATTCAGCAAAATAGAGGACTTTCAAACATTCTTGATGAAAGACTAGAGCTGAATAGAAAATTTGAATTTAAAATACAAGACTCAAGTGGAACATGAAGAAGTAAACAGGAAAGAGAAATCATAAGAGACTTATTAAAGTTGAACTATTTACATTCCCACATGGAAAGATTATATTTGTAACTCATGAGACCTTTGTCAGTATTAGGGTAATTGGAGGGAAAAATTATATGTATATATGTATGTAGACAGACAGATAGATAGATAGATAGATAGATAGATAGATAGATAGATAGATAGATAGAT